>NC_134204.1:85464517-85559517 GCF_964188355.1 Buteo buteo | reverse complement strand
AATGGAATAAAATAATTTTATACTCTTTCTGTGTGTCTTTTTTCATGTACTAATATGTATTGAAAATACCGATG
Source organism: Buteo buteo (assembly GCF_964188355.1). Lineage (NCBI taxonomy): Eukaryota > Metazoa > Chordata > Aves > Accipitriformes > Accipitridae > Buteo > Buteo buteo. The sequence goes on along the minus strand of NC_134204.1, from coordinate 85,559,443 downwards.
TAATTTTTGCTGATCCTTCATAAATCTTGCATCACATGCATTACTTATATTAAGATTGCATGAAAGGTAACTTTCATAATCAATATGGTGTCTAGCCTACTTGTGCTGAATCTTAATTTAAATTCCAGTGAAGTAAATACAAAAATTTCCCATTGTCATTACAGTTTTAAAAAGGTCCTGTTTTTCCATACTTAGAAAGGAAAATGAACCTCTGATTCATCAAAATATTTAAAAATTTGTGCTACTTCAGACATGGGCTTGTCGTACTTAATTTCAATTGCATTATTCACATGCTTAGAGCTATCTACTTGTTTGAAGATATGCCTCTGACTCAGACTTTACTGCAATATCTCATATGGAATTGTGATAGTGAGAGCGAAATGTGGTCTTTACGACACAGCTTTCTGTGACTCTATGAAATTCTGAGTTTCAGAAAGTTCATTCAAATGTAGCCTGAAATAAGTAGCCTGCCTCAGATAAGTCTTTGAGGACATGAAGAGTATTTTGATGCATTAACTTAATTTTAAATCAGTAAGCCATAGCACATAGCCAAGCCTAGGGCCAGACTTAGAGACAAATACATCTGAAATCATCCAGCTGATCTTCCCATTTAAAGAAAAGGTGTCTTCATTGGCTGGGTCAGCAAACAGCTTGAAGGACAGCAGGTATGGACATAGGGTCTGCCTGGGAGGAACAGTGGGAACCAAGCGATTCTTGGGCAGTAATTGTTGGCAGTGGTGTTTTAATGGCAGTTAAATTACAGTTCTGCTTTACAGCCTACCACTTGCAACTTTTTATTTTGTCTTCCTTCTAAAGATTCAGTGGAATAAACAGATCCCATCTGGTTTGCCTTTTCAGCAACACTTCCTCCTGCATTTATTAAAGTAGGACAAATTCATTGTTGATTGATTTCGCTGGAGTTACACCAAGTTTGAATCTGGGCCAAAAATTTACTTATAATTGGATTTAAGATTTAATATAATATCTGAGTTGAATTTTTCTCAAAATTAAATCAGCACTGTGGATAAAGAAATGACCATAGGAAATGGTAGGACCCACTTCCTGTAGCTGTTCCTTTGCTCCCATCAGTGGTCCTTTAGAATATAAATTGAACACAAATTAGTAATAGAATAATTTACTATTTCACATGAATAATAAATGAAAAGGATGATTTACTATACATATATTTCTGCTTAAATAGGGCTTTACTTCTGGCCAGCCTGTCTTAACTTCACTTTAATTAAAAAAATGTTATATTGGTATATGAAACAGTACTGTAGTTTAGCTCTTGCAATACATTTTAAAGCAGCTAGAGTATTCTAACCAGAATAAGTAAATGTTGTTGTAACAAATTTTAGAAGGCTTTTTAAAAAAGTCTTAAATACTCAAAGTAGCACAATTTCAGATTGCACAGCCAGGGTACACTCCTACGAGAGGTGGAAATTCTCTGTGGTCTGAATAAGGGTGTGGACAGACAAGTTATCACATATACTTTTTATGGTAGTTCTTAATATCTACTGAAACTATGATTTTACAAAACAATCAAACAACGCTTGTACAAATAACTGAAGTTACTTTGTTCTTACAACAGGAATTTGCATTACCGACATCTTCCTTTACATATTTAAAGTTCTAATACTGTTTGGTAAATAAATTAGTTTTAACAATCAAATATTATGCTATGTTAATGCTTTATTAAAACTAGTATAAGAAGTCTATTCATATGGCAGCATCCCTACTTGAACACCATCATTTGACCTGCATGAGGAACAGCAGTAATAAATACTCTTTAACAAGTTGTGACAGATTCTGGGCCATCGCCTTTAAGGTGGGATTCTGTAATAGGACATAAAATAAAAATATCTAAATCAAAAGCATCCCACAGATGAACTCCTACTTAAAACTATAAGAAGAAACAGTTGCTATACAGTAAAATTTACTGGTGAAAACTGGCAAAAAACTTGCAGGGAAAAGACCCTCTGGGGAAGGGAAGACACAGGATATTGCAAGGAAACAATCTATCTTTTTCCTTATCTGTAACCATTGTTTTTTCTTCAAGCAGCACTACCACAGTGTGGGTGTAGTGGCTCAGGACCAATGTCCAGGAAAGTTAACCATTTTCTGCAAAACCTGGATTTTCCTGTACAAGAACTGATCTGTTGATTACACTGAGAATAAGGCTGAAAGAAGCCACATGTGCAGGTAAACAGTTTACAAAGCTGTTTGTATATAAGAGGATATACAAAACCCAGAAGTAAATCCTGGGACTTATTTTCACATTCGTAAAAGATGGTGAATCGATTGACCCATGTTTTTGGAAGTGTATATAAACATATCTACACAAAATAATACATTAAATGTATTTACAGTCCATGTATGTATATTTTACATGTACAATCTAGAAATATTGCTAGAATGTATTTAAATTTGGTTTTCAATATTATTAGCTTTTTGTACAGATTACCAACAAGTGAAATTGTCCATTTACTTGTTATCCAGTCTCTCTCCAGCTGGTAGGTCTCATTTCACTTCCTGGCAGAGATATTCTAATTTACCCAACATACAAGAATTCTGGCTTCAAATCTGTAAACACAGTGGTTATATTTCCATTTCTATGACTCATTACATTAATCACAATTGGATACAGTATGAGAAATCTGTCCCTCCTCCTTTATGTGCTACAAATTAGGTGACTCTTTTCTGGACTTTGAGGGTTCTTTTTTAATGTTAGAGCTCTGCTATCCAATAGTTAATATATATTGAGGGAACAGTTCCTTTTAGTTTTCTCATTTTTTTAACCAAAGACCTCAGCACTCTCTGGTCATCTGCTAAGAAGAAATTCAGTGAAACTGAATTTCCACTTAAACCACTGTTCCTTGCCTGTTTGGTTATTGTAATTGAATGGAAAAATCAATGAACCACCAGCGTGTAAAAGATTCCATTGAAAACCATTTCAACGCTACTTTAAAAAATAGATAAAAATGATGGTTTCAGAAAATTGTGCTTGAACCAGCAGGTCCAAGGGATCAGATTCTGATAACAAACACGGTATTGCAGGTTTCTGTCTTCTCTGAAGCAAAACCTGATTCATGAGCCCACACATCCATTTCTCAGACTAAGAGTGCTACGATGAGCACATCTCAGGTGAAAGCAGTAAGGAGTGATGTAAGCAGTTTAAGATGACAGAGCAGCTCCCATGGCAGTGGGACATTGATGGTACTTTTGCCATCGGTGATTCCAGTGGAGTGCAGAGGGTTGTTGCTTTGGTATCTCTGAACATGACGCTTTTAGAGGCAAAACCAGAGAACAAACCTCCGTGGCCATTATGGGTTTGCCTAACCTTTCCTATTTTCCTTTAATGATTTAAATTTACCAACAGGACAATGCCCTGGAACATTCGCAATGCCGAGTATTTCAAAAGAGGAGTATCTTCCACAAAATATTTGATACTAGTTGAACTCTCTTCCAGTTCCCTATACTTACTTGAGCTCTCTGGCACAGTGTTACCACAGTGTTCAATATTGCTGCATTTTACTTAGTGGTCAGAAATTTGTAGACCATTTTTTGTAGACAAATCTCACAAAATCTTTTCTCAACAGTTATTTACTAGAAATTCAAAGAGAGAAAGTAGAAAAAGGAATGTCTTGTACAGAAGAATTTCTGTGTGAACATTTAGGGGATACATACCTCAGCTTTGATGCTTGGACTCACCAAGGTGGTGAACATTAAATTTGTATTATAAATACTTGTATGACCACAGCTGATTAAATGAGGCAGAAAGTGATACAACCACACCCCTTAAAGCTGCAGTTGCCCATGAACACACTTATTACATGTCAAGTGGTAGTGTGGTGAGGAAAGATAATTACAGATTACTAGATGTGATATGCTTGCTATATGTTTATGTAATAGGCTCCTGCTTACCGAAAGCTGCAGGCACAACACTTTCAGTCCTTTTTGCTGGAATCTAGGTATGAAGGTAATTAAATATGACGTAAAAGATTCAGCTGTGGCATTACTGGCTAAAATCCGGCATATGTGGCTAGTTATTTCATGTGTGATTTAAGAGGAAATATGTAGAAAACAGTCAAATAATATTTAGTATATTTAATTTGGGGGGAGTTGTTAGTTTGGGGTTTTTTTCCCTTTGTTTGTTTATTTGTTTTAAAGTAATGGCACTGCAGTCAAAGACTACCACCATTTTTTAAATATATCTGGTCCTATTTTTTTTCTTATCAACACTTTTTTTTCACAAAAAAACTTGTCATCATCTGAGATCACACCTCAAATTCCAGGTGTGGTGAAGCAAAAGTCAAGTTTTCTTTTGGTTTTGTTTTTCTAATTTGTCACAGTCTTCTTTCAAAGGTTTTGAGTCAAGACCTATCATCATTATGTTCATACACATTGCATCCAAAACAATATCACATGGTTTATTTGAATAATCCAGTTTTAATTTATACTGTCAAGTGTCAAATAATAGATGAATGGTTTGTTCCATATTCACAAGGCCATACTGGTTTTAAAGTCACTGAATGATTATCCATGAATTTGACCGTGGACATTCTGAAGACAATAGAGAATAAATATATTGTTCTATATTATTAGCTGCAATTTATGTTATCATATTTTGTTTACAATTTTTTGGGGGGCAGGAGGGGGAGTTTTGGTAAGAACCAGTATTTCTAAATGTTTTTTCTGAAACATGTAATATTTTTCATCTAATAGAATTCATTAATCAGATCCAGAAAGTTTTAACCCCTGGAAAGAAAGCAAAAACACATGCAAAAATAAAATTTCTCTACAGCTTTTGGCAAGTCAATTTTAATTTGCATGGTTTGTTCTTGGTTTTTTGTTGTTTTTTTTTTCTTTTTTTCTGTAGCACTAATTTGCATTTGACTTGGATAAGTGTTGGAACGTATTGACATTAAGTATTTCATTAGATGTTTAGGTCTCAGGCTTATGGCCAGTCCCGCCTAGACAAACACCTGCATGTATCTTGTCCATGTGGCATTAGGCCCTGAATGAGATTTAGTGGCTTTTTCAGGAGAAAGAATAGATGCTTAGGTTGATGTAAACTTTGTATTTCCTCTGAGACACTAATGATTTATAGGTAGCAGTGACTATGCTGTCAAGTCTCTCACAGGATAAAGTAAGTGAATTATTTAGGTGGTGATATTTTAAGATTATATGAGCTACATCACAAAAACACTACTTCATTATTACTACTTATCATTCCCTCCTCAATAGAGCCGTGAGGAGCATCAGCTTTTGCAGCCTATGCATGGTTTTACAAGCTCTTGTCCAGTCAACAGCCTACCACTGCAGTCATATGTTTTCAATCACCGTTTCCCAGGAACAAGCTCACTTTCTTAAAGCATGACCATCAATGCTGTGGACCCTATGTTTGGCTGCATTGAAACATATTATTTATTTCTATCTAGTATACCGGTACATAGAGATTGATATTTGTCACGGTCATCTGTCATCTTCACTATTTACCACTTTCCCAGTCTTTCTGTCATCAGCAAACTCTATCACTAATCATCCTGTATTTTCATCCATTTATCATCAATACAATATTAAATAACGTTGGACTAACAACTAATACCTGAGCTCCAGCAAAATCAAACATATTTGGAAAAAAAATTATGTTCACAGCTATTTTTTACGTTTAACAGTAAACCAAGTTGTAATCATTTAACTACTATTATACTCCATGTTCGATTAATAACATTTTATTCCCGCAGTCAAATGCAGCGGATAACTCAGTAACAGTCCCAAAGACTATTCAGTACATTTAAGCAAAAACCATAGAAATATGAAATGTTATAAAAAATATTAGTTTGACACAATCCAGTTTTCATAAACCCATGCTGGCTGACATACTACCCTCCTTTAATATCTCATTAACTTTATTCTTATTGTCCCACACTATGTATTCTATTGTTTTGCCTTAGGAATAGTATTGGCTCAACAAGTCTAGGGATGTTTAAATCAAAAGGTTTATCCTTCCTGAAACGTTAGTACAAGATTAGGTTTCTTTCCTTATTCTGTTTTTTTCCTCATTTTCTAAGATTTACAAAACTAAATACAGGTTAAATGGATTTTCTATTAAAATATATTGTTTGGCAGCTGCTTTCACATCCTCCGTTATTCTTTAAAGGAAAAGTAACTCCTTGTCATATGATAAGAATACACTATCTAGGTTTTCCTTCCAATATAAACCAGAAATGTTTATCGGATATTTCTGCTTTCTCTGTATCTGTATCAATCAGCTTCATCTAGTAGTAGACTAGCATTAAATATTTGCTTGTTTTTTCCTAATCTACTTAGAAAAAAAAATAAAATTACCATCTCTAATTTGAGTCCTTTTGCTCATTGCCTCTATAACCGTGTCCTACTTCCCTATTTTCTAACTCAGTCTTTTCTAAATATTTATAACCAGTACTTTTTTTGCATTTCACCAACACACTCTTTAACTGATTGAAAAGCAATGCTTTTCTCCACTTACCTGGCAAGAATCTCCCAAACAATTTCCAAAATCTTGCCCCCTTTTGTTATTTGGATGAAGTTAATTTCCTAGGAGATCACAGGGGCACATCTTTTCTTCAGAAGTCTCCTGAGCAAATTAAGTCATCTATAACTGTGATTTATCACATGAAGCAGTGTTACTCGTGTCAATATTAGATTTTTTAAAACCTTTTTGTTAATCATCAAGTTGTTTGTGCTTTAAAATAACTAAGGAGATTTTATGTTTTGTTTAAATTTCCTATAAAAAATAATATTGTGTTTGAAAGTTTTGATTTTTTCCAAAAAAAAAAAGAGTAAACCTGACAATTTTTTTTGAAAATTTATTTTTAAATAAAAATATGGTTATTGGAAGATGGATTTTTCTCAGCCATTTACTGAAGAAAATTCAAAACCCAGAAATATCAGTGAGCTTCCTGAGTTCCTTTTTTTTTTTTGTCTTATGTCCTCTTTTAGCTCAATGTCCTGATCTGCCAAGCGTGATACATTTGCCATGATGGATCATAATCATTCTCCTTTGTAAACCAGCCTGCTAATGTTATGGTTTACATTGATGCAATGTGTTTTGGGGATTTCAAGGCCTTTACAGAGCATGGTGGTATAAGGCATCAAGATCATACAAGACAGGCAAATACATTTGATTAGAATAACTTAAAAAGCAGATATATTAAAAACTTGTTAAAAAAGAAAAACAGAATATGAAATATGTGTATAACCATAATTTTCTAACAGATCTTGCAGTGTTTGTGAGATCAAATATCAGTTCTGGGAAATATAAGCCAAAAAGGAAAAGTAGCAGGTGTCCAAAACATGTACAGATATCTTCTCACTCTGCACTATTTTTTGACCACCTATGTATGACTTCTCAAGCTTTTATGCTACAAGGTTTGCCATGCAGAAATTTTCTGCAAAACTCACGGCTCATGGTAACTGAAACCTCCATAATATTGACTATATTTATTCTTGCAATATGGCTGTGAAATGCAGATATGGGCTACAGCAGAACCTTATTTTAGGAGGGGAGCTGGAGTACTAGAAGACTGGAGTATTGAAGAATATGAAGTTGACTTCACACTTTTTAACTCTTTTCTTTCTGCAGTGTACTTGAGACTTCCAGGAACATTCAGAGCAAAGACCTCCAGAAGGAACCCTGTGGTTTCCCACTGCAGATTTCTGGCTCTTCTGTTTATCAGCATCCTTCTCCACAAACCTGGCACGAGGAAAAGCCCCAAAGAAAAGATCAATTTGCAAACTACTTTGAAAGAAAAAAAATATCTATTTTGCAAGTACAAAACTCAACATAGACAGCTTTGGTGAGAGCTTCACAATATGATAAAGGTTGGGAAGGGATGTTCAAATAACACAGGTGGAAAAGTTGGCATTGAATTGCAGTATAGACAGATTACTGAAGGCTATTTGCTCATGAGGCCTGAGGGAATACTCAGAGCCCTGATTTCTGGCCCATACTTTTATACATCCCTTTTTCTTCAGTAGTGGCTATAATAAGATCAGTAAACATAGGTTTAGCAAATGAATGAAAAAAGAACAATTATGTCAGAATTGCAAAAGACTGACAGTTTTCCTTGTGTTTCCACAAAATAAATGAAGTCCATATTTTTATTTTGTATTATCTTCTATAAAATCTAAGGATTTTTATTTCTTTTTTTTTTTTTTTCTTAAACTTATGAAGAAATGCTGTGAGACTTTAATAGCAGGAGTATACCCCTTCTGTCCCATTTGACAGAAGACAGATGCATCCTGTACACCAAGCTGTAAAGGAACTGACATCAAAGTCTGTATGAAATCAGTGCACATAGTGGACTGATCCTAGGAAAGGCATTATGCTCTGTCCTTTATGAACTTTTTTATCCTTTTTTATTTGTAAATATTTTTCAATATTATTCTACAACTAACTTTTTATGATGAAGTAGATTTCAATTGCTGTGGAAGATACATATACACATTAAAAATTTTCAAGGCAGCCATAACCATCAAAAGCCAAAACCTGTGTTAAGCTTAAAGAAGTAACTGCATTTCTGAGCACTTTCTATTTAAAGTTTCTACTTTCCTTCCCTGTCAATCTCTTATTGCTATTAACATACTCACCATCCTACAAAATATTTTCTCACAAAGGTAGCCACAGGTTCTGAATTTTTTCCCTCAACTTCAGCTGGACATCTACAATTACATCAAATATTTTTTTCCTTTAATAGATGCACATTGACCAAATACTATTATAATCAATATATATCTAATCTATTTTATAGTACCTATACATACATCACATATATGTATATACTTATATGCTATATACGTAGAAGAGAGACAATCTTACGCAACATGCATAAGAAAGTGAATAGATCAAAAGTGTAGATAGCACATATATTATAAAAGCAGCTAACAGTTACAAGATCATATAAAGACACCACATAACTGAAATTCTGTCATAAACAACCTTTCAATACTCCCAAACAAGCCAATTCATCTGGTAATAACAGGTTATATTAATCAATGACATATTCTGTATTTTAACTGTACAGTCCCATTTAAGAAAATAATGCTCTGGCAGCAGTAAGAATAGAGAAGCAACAACTTTGTATTCTTGTCTGGTCCCCATTTCTCTTCAGGCCTTCTGCTGAGGGACATTACACTACACGCAGAAAATGAACATTATCACCATCTGTTGGCTGTTTGGTGATGTATACGGAATGAGGCAGCAACTCAGCTCCTAAAAGCAGGTGCCTGTATTTAAAGAAAATAGCAAAAACTCAGAACACTAACTGTCATACTGACTAGTGTTATAAGCAGAGAGGCCAAGGATTGGACTGATTTGATGAATTAATTACCCCTCCCATCTAGAGCAATAACGGGATAAGCAGGCTACAGGATTCCCGAAACCCTGGGTTGGGAGGATGAGGCAGTGGGGAAAGAGAAAGGAGACACATTTGCTCAGAACAAGGCAGGTCTGGAGCTTTCACTCTCTATTCGCAACTGCCAAGACCAAAACAAAAGCACCATGGTTTTACCAGACAGCTTGCAAGAGCAGCAAATATTTTAATTAAGTCTCTGAGTCAATACTCATTCAACACACAAGGTCCAGTTCCAACTTTCAGAGCTACAGAGGTATTGTATGTTCTCTTTTGCCTCTGTTCCTCTCTTGTTCAAATCCTGTTATAATTCAGCAGTAGAGTACGGTAAATACTAAAATTATTACAGCTACACAACTTTAGAATGATGGAAATTTGTAATAGGCAGTTACATGAAGGTGAACATTTAGTGTGACTTGAATTTCAGGCACTAAATAGAAACCTTACAATTAAATGCAGTACCCTTACACTTTAAATGTACAGTCCTATCAGAATTAGTGCTTAGTGAGATTGTTTACAGAAGCAAATATTTATAATGGTGACTAAAGGAAGCAAAATCTAGTTCCTTAGCTCTAATTTGAGCAATTTTTATAGATAAAACCAGACTAAAGCTATTTAACATCAACTGGACTTCAACTGGAAAAAAAGAAAGTAAGTTGTTGAGGGAGAGTAGCAGAAAGATGTGGGAGAACTGAGTAAAAGGCAATTTAGACTGAAAATTAGGAAACAATTCCTAATGTAGATTCTTGTTAATGTTTTCCATGATAGTCCAATAGGAAACCAAACAGTGATATTGCTTATGTAAAAAGACACCTAATAAGATGCTTGACCACAGAACTATGTAAAGAGGATGAGGACAATGGCCGTTTTATTTTTGGTCTTTCTGTTGCTAACATTTAGTATCCTGTCTCTGAAGAGTGTTTCAGACTTTCACAGCTTACTAGCTGGGAACTAACCAATTTTTCAGAATACTTGGTTTTCAAAAGGACTACATTATTTACTTCTGTTGTTCAGTCTCAGGAATGACTCCTTTAATGATTGGAAATAACATAATAAAATTATAGATCTGAGAGATATTGAAGATTGCTGGAGATACTTTACATATTTTTGCTCATTTTTATAAATTATCACAAACCCATTCAACAGGAAAGGGTAATGAGTATAATTTTGTATGCTGGGAAAATAAGTGATTCTCACTTCCCCAAACTACTCCCACTTTTAAAATCTAATGTAAGACCTCTCAAGCACAGTCCATTAGCTAGTTTGTATTGAAGAAACAACAGAGATTAGAAAAATCTGGATATATATTCTTAACAGAAATGTAAAGAGTTACACTTTGGTTTGAAGTACACATTAAAATATTCAATAAAAACACAAAATAACTAGAAAACTAAAGGTAAGTAATCCATTTCAATGTAAAATTTGCTTTCATAACATGCCTGAAATGCATAAAATTAACATCATAAAGTTAAAATTGTTAAGTATTGTCCTACTTAAAGAGGACCACTGAAATATGTCATTTTTCCCACAGTGCCTTGTAAACTATTTGTGTTTGCTCTTGAATATGTAAAATTCACTTAGAAGGCGATGTTACGCCATTCCCAATTGTTACACTCATCACATTTCTCCCTCCCTAATCCTGTTCTTTGAATTAAAGGAAGGAAAAAAAAAAAAAAAAAAGAAAAAATCTGCTGAACACTAATTATTTAACCTTACCTCCTACCTACTTTCTCTCTTTATTCTGAGGTTTCTTAAGGGCTATAATGAGCTGTCCCCACACAAACAGGCCAAATTAGTGGATAATTACTGCTGGGTCTGTGAATGTTCTCACTCCTCCTTTCTTACAGTTTCACAACATTACCAGAATGGTCTGTCACCTCCCTACCAATTAGGCACAATTACTACTTTATAACATTAGTGGTGGCAGGCTTATTATGTTGGAGGATATGTAGAAGTAAGGGAAGGTTGGGGTGAGTGGGCAGTGAATCAGGCCAGAGGAGGTCATTATTGCATTGATAACTTGTATAGACTTAGCTTTATTTTTATTTTTCATGGCAAAAGCTGTACACACAGTTAGAAAGGGAAAAATGAAGGAATTTTTTGGTCTGGTTTTCTTTTTTTTTTTTACAAGTAAAGAAACCATCACCACTTTTTGTGCCTCCAGGTTTTCCGGGTGGTGGCGCTAATGCTTGCCCAAATTTGTTTCTTCTTTTCCTGAAAAGATGTCTTTTGGTTGACAGAAACAGATCTGTTTGTCTGGCTTTATCAGGCTGAAGTAGATATATTAACTATGTCATGTCAAAGGGAGTTACACTGACCTCAGAGTGCACCAAAACATTCCCTTCCAATCTGTATTTAAACAAGGGAGTTCAGGTCAAGATAAATCTATGTTAAATGCTCAGAGGAGGATAACTTCTAATCTTTTATAAACAGTACTATGTATGTAGTTAATTTCTGCCTTCCTTGAAAAAAACCCTCAAACCACCAACCCCCCTCAAAAAACCCTTACCACACCCTGGGATTTTCTTTTCTACACTTTACCTTTTAAAAGGCAGATGAAAGGAAATCTTTAATCTTTAATCTTGTTTTACAAGATACATTTCTGAGAGTGAAATGACTATCAGAGATTTAAGAGGATAAAAATAAACTGCACCGCAGTTTATTTAGTGGCCTTGAATATATAGTCTTCAATTATTTGCTTTAGAAAATCTTCCATCAACCCCCTTCTCCTTTTAAGAGTTTCTAAGCACTTCTTCTGATGTTTCCAGTGGTAATTAGAGCATATTTACTTACAAATAATGATAGAGAAATTACGATGTTTTGGATGTTAAGTATCTGTCAGGCTTATTTAATTTGAAAACACTATGGAAAATGTTGCAAAAATCTATAACAACATTGGAATTGAGTGACCATTCAGTAATGAATGCAATCTGATAAACTTGCAATTGTATTTTTGGTTTACAGAAACTTACCCATTGTTTTTATGGAACGTACTCAAACTTTTTTTCAGAACAAATTGTTAATTATAAAGTGTTATAACTGGATATGAGTGGCATTGTCCTACTCATCTAATTAATTTGAGGGGTATTACTGTGTAGTGGAGAGGGCAGTCTCAAGATCCCCATTAAGCATTTTGCCAGCACACCATTCTGCAGCACTGAAATTGCAAAGGGTCGGTGCAAACTGAGCTGAGACAAACAGTGAAAAGTTCATCTCCTGCTCCCTCTTCTAAACGTGTTAATTGCTATTTTTATTACAGATACATTTCAGATACAAATACCACTTACAAAAACTACTACCTCTACCTGCTGTTGGATTACTTTCTGTCTATATTGATTTGTTAGCAAGTTGGATTTTTCAATGGAAGAGGAAAGGAAAAAGATTTAAGAGGGAAATAGAACCGGGCAGAGTAAAAGACAGCTGGAGACTATGGTGTCCTCCTCAAACACACCTTGAATAACATCACAAGAATATCCTTACATGGCATATTCTTCATCTGTGTGCACCAAGTGTCAAGGCATCTCAGAGCTTTCTTCTAAAATAGAAAACCATGGATTTACCTGTTTATGCCCAGAATGGCCTCTTGTTTGTTTACCTGCCTCCAGTTTTAAGAGTTAGTGAAGGGAAATATTCTGAAGTATTTTTACATTACCAGACTATGCTGATTCAATTGTTTTAAATACCAGTCCTTTCTTCTCCCAGTGGGAAAATATTAAAAGTTAAAGCATAGCAATGGTATAATCCTTGGAAAGGTGATGCAAAGTTCCTTTGAGTGGCTAAGTGGAAAGCCCTATGAACTCCTTAGATAATCCTTCTTCAACTTTCTCTTACATGCCACTGATGGATGCATGTTTACTTACACCATGTTACTTTATGGAGTGCAAACAAATGTGTATGTGGGAAAGGATTTGTATTACATAGAATTCAACAGCAAACTCATTTCAACAGCTCCCAGATCTTACTCATTGATTGAGCATCAAAAAATTTTCTTCTAAAAAGACTGTGCAACTAGTCATATAACTGTGCAGCAAGTCATGAGCTTAAAAAAGAAGAGAAAAAATAAAAGAAGAAAAGTTATAAACTATTTCAGCTATATATCATGTAAGATTCACAGCTCAGGATATGCAAATAAATAATTTTGTTCAAGTTTTGTAGGGACTTACAAAAATAGTTATGAAGTTTGAACTTTCCCACTGTTCTCCAGGGCTTTAGTTTATCAAGCCAAGCCATGTTCTTATTTTAAAGTATGAATAATAGCCCAAGGATATGGCAGGTTGACAGCACTAGGGACTATAAAATCCAGATATTTTTTTGGGTGGTGGGCAGAATCAGCAGCTGACAGTGACTAGGCAAAATTCCTTAAACCTACTCTGATCTTCCTCAACTTCAATGTGAAGAGCACTACACTGTAGTGCTAGTGTGCTGTTTAGTTTAAGGAAGGAACTGGAAGTGAAAAAGAGAAAACAAAATATTTAATCAGGATCTTCAATATTTGTGAGAACTGTGTGAAGCAGATCTACCAAACCTGCAAGATCATAATGAAAAGGGAGGTTTTATGATGTGCATTATGCCCTTATTCCATCATCTACCAGGAGGCACTAATTTATGGTAAAAATTAGTTGGAAAAATGCATTAATTGCAAAGGAAATGTATAAAAAAGATAGCACGTTTAGCTCATTTTCCAGCATCCCCACATACACCCCCTATTTACTTTTTTCTATTACTTTAGTAGGAACAAGAGGTAATATCACAAGACACTGGAAACGGAGTGGTGTGAAACTAATAGGAAATCAGGAGAATTAAACCACCAATTTCAGTTCTGTAGCTAATTTCTTGGAGAGTGGGTGCCAGACAGAGGAAAGCACTCCAGCACTCCAGAAAAAAAAATCTGATTAAAAGTTTGCTTTCCATGTGCCATCTTATTCTCTGCCACTCCATGCAGCAAGACAAAGAACTCAATTACATTGTTTCTTTTACAGTGTTGTGATTATACTAAAAAATGCGAGTGGCCTTTCACTTTGTCTGACTTTTCCTAAGATCTGACAGCAAAGTCAGCTTCACTCTGGAAACACCTGGAAAAGCATCATTTCTGCTCTGTGTTTTTGGTGGAAAGCTTGCACTGAGTTCACAACAGAGTAACGTGTAAAAGCTCTGTCCCACTCCTTTTTTGGTCTCATGTTTATGATCAGGTATTTTGGGCTATATTTTATATGTTTTAGACATCAGACTAAATCAAAGAAAAGTCAGAAATGAAATAGGAAAAAATAATGGACCAGTTGTGTGCAGATTCAGAACTGCCTGTTTTTCCCCTTGAATTGAAGGAAAATAGTAATTATGCTTGCACTTAAGAGGCATATTTAAAACTTTTCTAACTGGAAACGTTCTAAGAACAAGTATTCTTGTGAGATTTTAACAGTACCTGAGCTTCAACTAAAAGTCAGAATTAGCACTAACAGTCATACTTGTGTAGTAATTCCATTTCTGGTCTTCAACAAAAAAAGTGCAGTTTTGAGATTGGCTAATAAAAATTTAAACAGAGGAAAAACATTGCTTCATTTTTACGTTGAGATCTTGTTATTTGTTACAGTACTGGAGATAACTTAAACTTGTACTGAATTGATCTGCCTTTTTCCAAAAGTATCCAGAAAATTTCAGATTTGGTCTAAAAATCCCATAGGTCCTGGTAGGGTGTGTTTTGTTGTTGTTGTTGTTTAAAATCTATCAGGGGATAGTTAGCTTTTGAGATTGATAATAAACAATTGTCTCTCATAAATAAATCTAATGACTGTTTTGGTACAGATACAGGAAGACTGGCATCTTCAGACAAACCGCTGCTAGAATTAACGTGGCTGTTGGCAGACATATCCCTCATTTTTTGTCTGCAAAAATAGAAGCTGCACCAACGAATTTAGAGACAAATTTTACTAAATATATGCAACATCCCTGTATACTTATGAACACCTTACTATTGCTATGCATGAAGGATGTCCTAGTTGGGTGAGTTAGTAAGAAAGTACAACCCAGGTATTCCTGCAGGCATCAAGAAGATCCACATATAGTTATTGGCAGGAGACAAGTCTGTGAAGGTCTGGAGTCTTGTAAAGGGGTTTTGTGCAAATTTTTCATAATCATATTATAGATGCAGGATGTTTATCTCAGCAAAGAATCCTGGTGGAATTAAGCTCTCCAAAGTTTTTAACCCTGCCTTTCTTGGCAGTGGCTGGAGAAGGTAAAGACCATCCTATGGTCTATCTCAGCTAGTTACCTTACTGCAAAACTGCAGCATAACTCTCCGCTTGGACTTTACAAATTGTTTAAACACAAGTGGGTTTTATAGCACTAAAGAGAAGGCCAAAAAGGTTAAGTGCTGAAGCAGCATAGCCTGAAGGTCATGTATATTTCAGCAGAAGTAAACCCCTTGCTTTGCCATACTGTAGCTTATGTGGGTGCAGAACTTACCTTATCATGCCAAATTAAATTAAAATCCTCTTGTCAAAAAGGAAAAGTGGTATTGTACTTAAAAACAATTTACCAGAAAATGTGTAGCTGTACATTGTCAGGGAAAGATAAGGAATATTCAGTTACTTCTACTTGTACTCCCACTTTGTATATAAATAAACCAGTTTCTAGAGCTATCATTCCGTCTTCTTTTATAAAAAATAAATTCATTCCACAATTTCTGAACTTAGAAAGAAAATTGAAGTGGCCTTTCCTTAACATGAAGTTCATATCTATCTTTAATGCAACATAAAAATATGTTACTGATTTCACAGTATAGTGGTCCCAAGGAAGCTTTACAGGGCTAATTGAGAAGTTCACATATAAATGTAATTTGCTTTATTGTCAAATAAATGTTAATTTAATATTTTTACACACATTGCTTCTGTTTTTAATTTGGAAAATGACAAAGAAGTAGAAAATGTACTGTAGGGAACAATTCAGAATTGCCAGAAAGATGAAATAGCTGACCTACAAAAGTTTCTTCTTTTTAAACTTCCAGTACCATATTCCTCTGGTACAGACAATAAAAACTAGTGACAAAAGTGGTATGCATGTCTTAAAATTAAATTGGCTAATTTATACTATACAACTGCTAAAGCAACAATTACTCCTTACATAATGCTTACAGGTCCACAGAGCAAAGTCATATTTTCCCTTTCCACTACAATCTGACACTCCAGTTGCTGGGTGGCAACACCAGTTTAAGGTTTTGCCCTATCTCTACTCCCTGCTCCTCACCTTAACCCTCCCCCACTGTCTCCTGCCCCTTCGTGGGTGCCAGAACACAGTGGCATGTCTTGGAATTTGTTTCCTCCAATAATTTAAATCTGGCAACAAATAATACGTACTATTTCAGCAGTTACTTGAATACCTGGTTTGCAATGCAGATATGCAAAGTATGGGGACAAGTGATAAAGAAAAGAAATGGCAATAGGAGGTATTTTTGTTAAACACCTTATGGTATACCAGCCTGTGAATGCATATTCCCTGAGACTTTAGATCTTCTCGTCTTGTAATGGAGAGTTCTAACTTCAGAGCTGTCCTTTATGTCATTTTTGGTCAGTCCAAAGAGCTTCTGGAGTCTCTGGTTTGGATCTGGTGTTTGGTCAAGTCAGGTGTCCAACCTCTAGGAAGCTGGTTGCTGCAGTAGATTTGAGAAGGCAGCAGGAGGTATCCTTTGCTTGTTTTATCCAGTGTTTCTTGAATATAGGCAGAAATAAATCAGAGGAGCAGGGCTTTTTGTCTAAGTCTGTAGCAGTTTTCACACCCTTAGGCAATGATTTAAAAAAAAATAATAAAAAAAATGAGTACATCTTTTCCATGCGGTCCAGACAGTTTGGCTCAGGACATCTGTCCATAATTTCCTCTTTCTTCTTGAGCTGCATTTTATGCTACTGGATTGTAGTAATACTCCCTTTCTTTCTCACAAGGTTTAACCATACTGTTTTCCCAAGTTCTGCCACCCCTAGCTACCAGGGAGTAAAGACTGAGATCCAGTCTTTGGTTTTTCATTTCGTGGTTACATTTGGCTTCATTTTGCTAATTCTGGATAGCTTATTCATAGCAAATCAGGCTGCTCTTTGTGTCCCATTCACATTACTAATTTTCTTTGCCAACATTATCAATTTTTAAATTCTATTAAGTATATTACAAACCAAAGAGAGTGGATAAACTGATTTAGGCACACTTTTCCAAAAATCAAACATGCTTCCTCTACAAATGATAATCATGTGTTCATATATTGTGTAAAATACAAGGAAAACTTAGAATGTAAATATCACTTCAATTTGTATTATATGTAATGTAAATATAGAATATATATTATATTATGACTTTGCAGATTCATTGTCATATAACTGCTTTCTCAATCCTATAGCTTATGTAGAAGTGCCCTACAAATAACAGTTAAGGATGAATTAATCTTCTTGTTTTCAAAGTTTTATAGGCCAAGCACCCTTTTTGTGCTATATAATCCTCTTCACTCCTATAGTTTATGTAGAATTGCCCTACAAATAACAACTAAGGATGAATTAATCTTCTAGTTTTCAAAGTTTTATGGGCCAAGCACTCTTTTTGGAGGGCTCATAAACCTAGACTGAGTCCATAAAATTACACATGAACACACACACCAACTTCTATTTTAAGTTCAGGTTTTGTTGCATTTCAAAAAAACTTCAGAAGAGAAACTTAGTAGTTTAATGCAATGAACCAAGCTAGAATTCTAGGCTTACAGAATGTTAAAATGTGGCTGTTATCAGAGTGTTGTAAGAATGTTCAGGCTTTTGATCTTAATTTCAGCCCCTTCACATTTGTTATGCACAAATGCTTCCTCTTTACTCCTATCATACAAACCTCTTTGCATTCATTTTACCTTTATTTTGTTTGTTATTTCATAATCTTAAAGAAATATGACTTAAGATAAATCAGAATCAGGCTTTCCAGCTCAAAACCTTCACCTGACAGAAGCAATTCTGGATAGTACAGGAGGGAACACTTGTGCTATACAATATGCTGCTTTTGTGATTGCTATGTATTCCCTTCCCTGTCTTCCCTCTCCATTCCAACAAGACAAATCTGCAGTTAAACATCTATGTAATAAGGCATGGCCAATTTAACTATTCTGGGAAAACACAGCATAAACCTTTCCTAACATGTATGTGCTTGCAAACCATGATGGATAACAACAATAATTTTAAAAACAGAAAACAGTGATAAAACTGAAATTTTCCTTTGCTCTTTGGTTTATTCCTATTGTCTTCTCTCTGCAGGCTGTTGTTGGTACTTTGGTAGATCTTCAGCTGTCCTTTATAAATTTCATTACTTAATCTCAAAATAACTCACAAACTTTTAAATTGGATCCAACACACAGGAAACAAAAAAAACCGAGGGCTTTCTGTTGGAAAAGAAGCAAATAAATATTCACTTGCTTAAGTAAGTACATGTCATCTCAGGGAAGATAAACTGAAAGTCAAAGCCATTAAATTGTGCTTCAAGGACATGCTATGTGTGAGGGACAGAGACAAGGAGAGAATTTAGGAATCTAAATTTTCATTCAGCTTATATTTGATGCTGACTATGACATGTATTTAGATGCAACCTGTACATATCAAGAATGCAAATGGAAGTTTCATCTGCTGATCTAGAAGTAGATATGCAGCGTATCATAATTCAGATTTCTTGAATTTGTTAATTGTGCAATCTTACCCATTGTTATGTGCAGACTGGTCTAGGTCTGTGTGTGGCCATATTTGTTGACTACAAATAAATCTTACCACTCAGCTTTCCTCTGTATCCTTTAAGTCTAAACATGAAATATTTTCAGTATTAAAAAAAAATAAAAAATTAGTGGCTTTTTATTTTGTCATGCCTTCATTAAAATACTCTGTCTTATCTAAGGCCTGTATGAAATAGTATAAAATTGATTTATAGTGCATGCATTTCCTTTCATCCTTTCAAACAGCATTAAAATGACAATTTTCTATTATGTAGTGTGTTCGTTTTCTTGATATTTAAAGGTTGCCTTTCTGTTCCTAATTGTTAAGATTAAAACAGCAATCATCTTCTGAAATATCACTGTTCTTTCTGCTCCTAAAGCCAGAAAATATCCAACTCATTTGCAAATATTGCACTTAAACAAGTGGGTGTGCCAGTTCTAAATGCATGCTACGTCCATGATATGTCCAGAGAAAGCAGAGCAAGAGCATTTACCAAGGCTGTAATTAATGCCCTTTTCTCATTTGGCCAAAAAGCGGTCCACCATAAAGTAATTGATATTGCTAATTTGACATTCTTCCCTTGACTTCCCTCAAATGGCAGCTGAAAACTTCACGTGAAATTAATATAGACACTTCTTACAATTTTTTGAGTAGCCGTATCCAATTTATCTGTGTGTGTGTCAGGAAATAAGGGTCCCCAATACCTTGAAGCATGAAGGTGTGCTAAAGCACATCCCTTTAAGATTGTCACCACAACTGAAATGCATTAACCTTCTAGCGTTTTCCTATCCATCTGCAACTGGCCCCAGAAGCAGGGGCTGTGAATGGAAAGAAACTTCTAACACTGCCTGTAAAACCAGCCCATGAAGTGCTCAGGACTGTGACAACAGTCAAGGGGGCTGATCCTCCAGCTTTTGCAGAAATACACAATTATTGGTCAGTCACAGTGCGCCTATGAATGGGAATTGCACGTTTCTGAGTGAAAGCAGCACCAAGAATTAGGTTCAGCCTGAGTCAAGGCTGAGACAGAGGAATTAGGAGAGCAGCTCCGAAGCTAGGATGGAAAGGCAGGGTTTTTTAGTTCCTTTAGTTATTTTTTATTGTATGTGCCTCAGGAAGGCTGTCAGGAGGAAGGCTGTTGGAAGAGAGAATCTAAAAAAAGCCAGTTTTGAGGTGTTGTGAGGTATTAGAAAAAGGTCTGTGCATCACCACTGAACCAACTAAAAACCATAATCTATTCCTCTATTTCATTGTTTTCATTTATTAATTTGAAAATACATTTTAAGCTGCTGCCTCAGCCACATGGAGAAAACAGTTTCGGAAACCCACAGGGCAGGGTATTTCCACCGCCTCAGCAGACCCCTTTGGCAACAGCAAAAACCTCTGTTCCAATTATACTTTTCGTACAGTTTTAACTTCAGATTTGTAAACAACAACTTATTCCAGACAATCAGAAACAAATAGCTTTAAAATTTGCATCTCACAGCTTCAAACATCTGGGGAAGCTAAAAGCTGGATTCAAAATAGGGCAGAGCATGTTAATCCTGCTGTCCATGTGACACTGCACAAAGCAAAAATGCAGATGAGTTTTGCACGTAACATGTTCCTGTCTTTGGGACTCCATTTCATTCTTTCTTCTTCCCTCCCTAGCGGGCACATATTGGAAAAAGCTGGACACAGCACACTGAAAATAAAGTGTCTCGTAATCTCTGATAGCTTTGGAGGTTTAGGGTTTTTTTTCCAGTGTGTGCTCCTGTCCTCCGTGTCCTGAGAACTTGTGAACCCATTTCTCTTTCCAAAATGGAATCTCATAAAAATGTCAGTAATAATTACACCATAAAAGTCCACAATTTGAGCCTGTTTCTTTTCTGTACTCATACTTGTTTCAGACAAGCATACAAAGGAATTACTCTAAATTTGCAGTGGCACGATGGCAGAGTCAAGCCCTGAGATGCTTTAATCCTCTGCTATTTAACACTATGAAATTCAGACTGCCAAAGAGTACCAATGGGGGAACTCTGTCTATGCTTTGATGTCACGTTACCTATTTCTGGCTATAAAACATTTCCCTCTTGATTTTTCTAGCCTCACATCAAATGTGCACAAAAAAGATAAACTTCCCAAGAGATTATTCCGACACGGGGTTGAACACACTCTTAAGAAACTGCTTCATTTTGGCAGGTCCTGATATTGATGGGCTATGTAAGCCTAACGTCCAAACCTTTTCTTTTCCTTTCTTTTCTATTCCTTTTGGTATTTTTTTTTTTAAACTCAGAATAACTCATTGTAAAAATTGGCTGCCAGCCTACCATTTGAAAGTGAAGAAAACATCTTGATTTAACATCTGAGCAGGGATTTTTTTTTTGTCATCTGTAAACAATTGGACCATATGTAGTGTGATGGGAAACATGAAGGCTGTGATAGAATATCATTTAAGGAACCTGGTGTTTAATTACTGCTCTTGATTAGCTGGAATAGAAATTAGCTTTAAATGTCTGATTTACAATATCAGTTTTAAAGGTATATAAAATAGTTCTCAGTAAGTTTAAGTAGTGGAAGTGCTAATGATTTCAAGTTACTCTGATTATTTGCAAGAATAAAAAAATAAAGTTACAGATATTTCTGCCTTTAAAGGAGAGATACATTGGTTCAAGGATAAAAGAAAGAACACAGACTCTAATGTTTTCTCTCTATTTCTTGAAGAGTTCCTGAACCTCCCCTCAGATTAATCCAGTATCTTCCTGTTTTCCCTCAGATCAACCAGTAAATGCCATCGCCTAATAAGCTCTCTAAGCCTATTCTCTGTTTTTTTTCAGGAGATAGGTTCAAAGCTAGTGCAACATTATTAATATAGAAGGAAGGAAGTGTATGTCCCTTACACACCCTGAATTTACTGGTTTATTATCAAAAGCCCCAACACATAACCTGTAACTTGGGTAAGATTTTCCCCAGTCTCTCTTTGGAAGTCAACACAGCTGCATTTTCCTGTCAGCACAGAGGAACATAAAGGAAAACATCATCTGAAGGTCTGGTGCTCCCCTCCTTCTTACTCCAACCCCCCTTGAACCTGCAGGTAAGCCAAAGGCCCGGTCTGTGCAACAAACTCTCCTTTACCTCTGCCCAAGACTGAAGTTTCTTTTAACATCAGCTGTGTCTCCAAAACACTTGGGGGAAAGAAAAAAAAAAAAAAAAAAAGAAACAAAATGAGCTTCAAGACACCTGTCATCTTGGCTAAAGAGGAAAAAGAAAATCTTTCCTGTGTGTCAACATAGCAGTGACTTCATAAATACATGGTTCTGTTAAAGACGGAGAACCAGCTGTAGTAACATTTTACTATAATGCTGGACAGGATTTAAACAGAAAAGAAAGAAAACACCGAGATTCCTTGCTGCATCCAGTCTAGCTTAGTAAATGCATCACATACATTTTGAGGCTTCATGTCTGGGACCCTCAAGATCTGGCAGAGATAAGAAAGACAAAGACCTTCTCTCCTGACTTATGCCGAAGAACAGTCATGAAATTTCTGATGAAACAGGCGCCATGTATTTTACATTAAAAAAAAAGTTTGAGATTTCTTGTGTTATACATTTGTTTTGCAGTCAAAGCAGGGAAAATAGTTCACACTTTGATTACTTTTGCTTGTTCAGTAATGTGTATATTAAACATAAAACTGAGTTCCTGAGCTCTCCTCGTGCACATGTTCCCATATCACAGAAACTCTCCACTCTGCTCTTAACCCAGAGCAAACAACCTATCCCCAAAATATTGGTTACATCTCCCTGGCTATTTTGAGAGTATATTTTAAGCCCTGAGGCTACAACGGTTGGACATGACCATTGTAGAGAATTCGTTTAACTTGCTTTTGCTGAACTAACTGCCATCTCCATAGAAACAGAAAAAGAAAGACAGTTGGCAGCCAGCAACCAGAAGTTTAAAGAATTTATTCACACCAGTTTCAGCTGTACGCTGTCACTTGAAATCTGGAAACGCTGGTCACTGGGAGGACCTTACGCTGCATGTACAGTATTTTAGAAGATGGACAAGTCTGTATATCAGAAGACTACTTCAGTTTTTTTTTTTTTTTAAATAACATTCCCTTAATTCTGCTTATACTTAAACTTCCTTGTCAAAAATGTATTATACTGTTGATTTAAATGCTTTTAATAGCAGAGTCGGTAATGAGAGAGCTGAGCATTAAAGGTCAGAACAAAGAAGATTAAGACTGGGAATTTTAATCCTAGTCCTAGCACTGAAGCATTGCATGTTACTGAGCAAAGAGCACACATGGAACTGATCAAAATTTTCCTTACAGTTACTTGCAAAAGTAATAAATAACCTTATTTGAGGAACTTATAAAATAGTAATTGTTGACAATGTCATTGACATCGGTTATCTTTCAAAAGTATTTTGTAATTTTTAAAGTGGAAAAAGTTAAAAGAGCAGCTATTGAAATATTTCAGACTGAATTTGGAGTAAATCAGATATTTTCATAAAATTATTCAACGTTAAAAAAAAAAAGAAAAAAGAGGAGGGGCTGTTAATCACCTTATAATGGATTCCTTTTGAAAGATTTAAAATAAAAACAATTTTTTTAATGAACACTGGCTTCCTCCTTTCTCATTTTTCCCATATGATAAGTGAAGATAACAGCTGTGGAGATCACAGTTTACTGTCTCTCCTCACCCCGGCTAGATAGCTGTGTGCTTTATACGTAGCCTATTGTGCTTCTTCCCACACAATCCTTCTCTCTCTCTGGGTTAGCAGATGGTCCAGAGTCCAGAGAGAACAGAGAGGGTTAGAACCAGTCACAACAAAGGCAGTTCAGATCCCATTATCAAAAAAGAAGATGGGGAGTGAAAGGAGAGAGATATAATCTGATTCTAAAGCAGGACCTACCCTTTTAGGTGGAAGAAAATAGGGGAAACTATACCCATCTTTCTAAACATCCATTTTTGTACTTCAAAAGAAAAAACATTTTCCCTACAATTTGCACAAACTCTGGTATCTTCCACAAATGCACTTCTTGTTAGTTGTTTCGTACTTATAAGATCATGTCACTCCATATGTTAAATCTTTAACATTATTATTCCAGTTTGAATAGAACTACCAGAAGCATCCAGTACCTCTGAAGAGCCTCTTAGTGACCAAGAATTTGAACTTCTGACAAATTTTGAGGAATGATTCAGAAGTGACAGAAAGGCAGATTCTTGACACTATAACTCAAAATATCTATTACTATTTGCAGTGATCTGGAGTGCCACACTGAAGTGTATGCCTATACACATAAAAAATGTAAATTTCTTCTTTTTCAAGATTTTAAAAAACCAAACCACAAACCAGCTTACACCCCCACCCCCATATTTTTATTTGCATTATTTTCACAGAAATCTGAAAATAAACTCTGTTTTTTCTGTCTGGCTTTGATTTGAATGATGCAGATATCCACATGTTAATATTAGGTTTTGCCAATATCACAGTCCTTGTTTCCCCTAATTAATGGCACCTTCTCACCCCACAGGCTGGAATTTATCCTAATGAGAAAATTGTACCTGTCTATAATCATTATTAGCATTGTTGATCTTAGATCACAGTGAAAATTCAATTCCTTTTCCTGGGGGCCCCAGAAAAAAATACCAACTTATTTTTTCTTAACTCCACAGCGAAATGCTGAAGTTAAAAAAAAAAGAAAGACATTGATAATCTAGAGAATTATGAACATCTGATCTTAACTCTTAAATTAGCCATATGTTGAGTCTCAACAGATTGACAGTACTTATTAACATGAATGTAAAGTTTTAATATTTTAAATCTGCATTTTATTAATATTTAATCCAGGGTCATAGGTAATGTCCATGTGTGTCAGATAGAAAGGAAAGAAGGAGGTATCACAGGAATCCAATTACTTCTGCTTCTAATTGCAAATGACTTTCAATATTGAGGCAATGTTCTTCTTATGTGACCTTTAGTGCATATTCTAGACTTCATTAAACACCTTTTGTTCTTGTCAGTTCAGGTAAATCCCATCTTGTCCCATTCCTCTGAAAGTATTCTGTCATCTGTTCATAATCCAATGAAAAATTATCGTGGCAAGAAATATACATGGAAGTGTTTAAGGTATGTGCCACAATTTGGTCTACGTGCGGGACAAAAACAATTCTCTTATAAGTTTTTCTCACACAAACTTCAGGCAATCTAGATCTACTGTTATTGTCCATGCAATTATAAATTTTGTCTAACTTTATGCAGTTTAGATATAAATATTGGTTCCTATAACTGCTTTACTCTGTACAGAACAACCATTTGAAGATTAAACAGTATATGTCATTCATTCCACTAAACTATGCTTTTTAAGCGAAGAAACATTCATTGAACTCAAATTTTAAATTAAAAGTAAGGAATAGAGAGTTTAAGATTGGGCTAGTATCACCTGAAAAATTAAATTGTATTTATTTCCTCATAAAGGAATATTCATACCATGCAATGGTATGTAGAATGCATAGGTTAATGTATAGTCAAGTAGTAAACAGTCACGGTATAGTAATTGTTGTAGTATAATAATGTTGTATAATAATCAAGTTTTAGACTGAACACTGCCATTTTGCTAGCATTATACATATGCAATACATTATATGAACGGTGTCTTTTATAAACATAAAAGAAAATGAAATGGAGTATTATACATTGTATATAAATAATAAGATAATGTAAATATATGAATTGAGAAACATTTAAAGAAATGGTTTCTATTCTTCCTGAAATTATGTTTTGTGAGTTTCTTTTCCTGTTTTGTAAGGAGTCTGCATCTGCAACACATGCACATATTTCAGCTTCTGTATTTGCAGATGCAAAAGATTTCAGGGAAATGGTAATTTTGACTTATTTTCAAAGTTACATTCTTTTAAATGCCTTTATATATTGCTACACTGCCTTTTCGTAATAACTTTTTGCATCCAACATTTCCAGTTGATCATTTATCTGCTTGAGACCCAACTCAAAGTAAGTGAATCCAGACAGGTGACTGTCTTCTGAGAAATCCTGAGGAAAATAAACATGGGTTTCCTTTTCTTTCATATGCACAACTGAAAAGGCACAGTGGTCAGAAGGGCTCCCAAAGCTATGACAAAAGTCAGATTTGTTTTACAAGAATTAAGTCAACCTCCAGTTCAGGAGAAGCTCATTTTTATTATACAAGCTGAACTGCCACAAATTAGCCTGCTTACAATGAAAGCCAGCTCACTGAAAGTGATACTAAAAATTTTTATCAATAATTTTAGATTTATAAGAATCTTGTCCAGTTTTCAAGGATGACTTGGGTACTTTGGATTTTATTTCACAAAAAGTTACTGGGAAGGGTATATCTTGAATGTAGGTCTGGCTGTCTTCTTGAGTTTCATCCCCTTTGCCTTATGTGGGCACCTTTTAAAATGCCACGAATCCAGGCTTCTTTTTTTTTTTTTCATCCAGAAGTATGAAACCTTTGTTACAAAACATGATTTTGAGTATCTGTCCTCTTGCCAGATTCTGGGTGTAGAAACTGGTATTAAGTTAACAATACCAAACCCCAGAATTGGAGCAGTTTCATCTTTTGGAACTAGTGGAAATGAAGGCTGCAGACAAAAATGTTTAGCATCATCGTGTTTTATACTCCTTGCCTTGTTGGCAATGAAATAATTCTGTAAAGGGGGAATCTAGTAAGAGCGATCCAACTTATATTGTGATACCTCACCAGATAAAAGCTGTACAAAGGGACTTTCTCACAGTTTGGCTTTGGCCACCATGGGCCCTGAGACCTTCCTCCCTTCGCCTTCACCACTAAGTCAACTTGACTCACGATACAAATGCATGTCCTTCCTTTGAGTCCTCTCCACGCCTGAGATGTTCTTCCACCGCATGGTACCCATCTCCTGGTGGGCACTGCCCTCAGCACAGCGCAACTTTTAGCTGCAGACACTGCTCTTCCCCTAACCCAGGAACAGGGCAGGTCCAAGCCGGGCTGAGTGGAAGAGTTACCTCAAACGTAGGTAACTTGATACAGACGTGACATTGCGTAGTTGGGTTGGAAAGGAGTCTTTGATACTTTTTACAATTTTTTAACCTGCGGTTTGAAAACTCAGTGCTGGTAATCACATCTTCACTTTTCTATAGGACAAGAATATCAAAGCCATCAAAAAAGAAGTATGATACTAGTAATTGATATGCACAGGAAGAATACATACATATATATATATTTTGCCATCTGTGAGTATTAATGAAGCATAAATCTAACATATTAAGCCATATTACCAAACCACATAAACAGGACAAGTTTTAAAGTTCACCTAAAGGGCAAATTAGATTGGCATCTACTGTTATGTTCAGGTTAAATTCTTGAGCTTTTATAAATTCTGGGTTGGGGGTTTATTTTCTTATTTTTATGTAATTGAATTTCTCCCAGTTTCCACTACCAAAGGATTACACATTATTATTTGAAATAATCTTACTTTGCAGACAAGCAGTACATTTTCCTTCAACATATAAAACCCAAACATTACTGGCATAGTAAATATGTATGTTTCAGAACAGGAAGAAAAGGAAAATGAATACCAGCTAGAATATTTACAATAAGAACTGTTTAAAGAAAAAATGTGTTTGATCTTTGGCAAGTTCCCTGACTTTGAACTGACACTAGACAAATGATTATGGAGGGAAGATTCATGAATAGCTACTCCTCCACTTGTGGGCTCTTACATTTGACTGTGCAGCCAGCATTCCTGACCAGGGAATATCCTTGCTCCCACATATGTTACTAAGGTCAATTATTTTTGGTACGTTAGGACAGAAAGGGGGGATGGGGGGAACGCTTTTCAAGCAATGCAGCCTCAATTAATTTAAAACACATAGTAATGGGCTCTAAAATAACAGCATTTTAACCAGTGAGTTCATTAAACATTTTCTCAAATGCATAACCATTATTTTGCTTGGTCAGATGTTTTCTCAAAGGAGAGTTCATTCATTTTAACTGCTTAAAATATATGATGAATGAACCAATTTGCTTTTTTATTTACATTTTACCATGGATAATATTTTATTAAAAATACCACCACAAAGCAGCAGAGTACAGCTGTAATCAGTGTTTAGTTTTCAGGGCAAAGATTTCTTTAAATGTAAAGAAAATAGAATAAGTTAGGTTACGTTTGCAAATGAGCTACCCCAAGCTCTGATATATAGATGCTACCATAATTAGTTTTGGAAATTGTTGTAGCATACACCTAAGATTATAAAATAATTATATGTGTGGTAAGCCATTACACTAAAGGATATTCAGGGATATGGGTTATTGCTCTTGAATAGCAGTTTTGCCAGGACTAACTTCACCAGCACAATGCAGACATTTTAGCAATGAGCTTAATGTGCAAGGCTGTAAATAGATTTAAGGAGCAATTGCAGAAAAATAATGGAGGGTTGGACTGCTGCAAGACAAATGTGATGTAGCAAGTCATCTGCTGTAACAGATCTAGATGACCACATGTGTAACAGATGAGGAATCAAGTACTCCAAGCACTGTTTCCCACATTCAATGTTTTCTGTAGGACCCTGGGCAGCTCACCTAACCCTGAGTCTTCATTATCTTTCAAAATTCCCGTAGCAATATTCACCTGCCCACTGAAAGAGCTTTAAGAACCTCACAGAACTAACTATAAAAATATAATTTCTAAGATGTCAAACATTAGTGGGAGAGCGCCAGGTAGAGGGAAAGCAAGAAATGCTCTTTCAGTGCAAAAGAATCGCATCTTAGTGTGCATGGGTAGGTTTGCATATCTATACACATGCATCAGTGAAAGTGACAGCAGTACTCAAACAATTGCATTGACACCTCACCATCATCTGAGATTTATTGACCAAAAATACTCCTGGATGACCTGCCCTGAAAATGGAGAACAAGACCATCACCCTATGCATTTCACAGCTCCACCATGTCCATTACTCTTTGTAAGCCAACACTTCACTAATGCTTATTTTATCGTACCTCTTCCTTTATTTCTGAAAGGCAGTAAGTAAAAACACTGGCTCTGCAGCAATTCAAACTATCTCAGCTTGCACCACTTGGATCTTCAAGCAGGTATGTGAATGCATTTTTCTTCTTAATACAAATCTTTCCTATGTTGCTGCTCTTAATAAATAGTAATGGAGAATTACTTTGGACAGAACAAAACTCAGTCCTTCCTTGGCTTGAGAGGTAGAGTCCCTCTTCTCGGTCCTTAAACAACTTAGCTCTGTATGACTATTTGACTTAAACTAGATAAAGTTCCTGTGGAGATGAATGCCCTACGTAAAACTAAGCATAATTCAGAGTTTCAGCAAGCACAATTTTGAGAGTGTACAAAGGATTTAAATGGGGGAACAGACCTTCTGTTGAGCCTCTAGAAGGGGCTGAATTGTAGCTTACATATTAGGATACCTTGCAGACAGGAGAAGGAACATCCTTGAAACAAAAAATAAATAAATACAAATTTAAATGAACAGATCTAGAATTAAGGCAGCCTACCAGAATTAACTACATCTGCAAAATCACATCCCTGTGGTGTTCTCCAAATTACAGAGTTTGATAGTTAAATGACATGATGTACAAATAAGACATTCCTATTATGCTGTAGATGCTACAGTAACAGCTGTCTGCTGCTAGGACTGGACCTAACAAATACCAGGGTGGTCAAGTAAGTTAGATGGAATCTGACAGGGACTCAAATAATTAATTAAACAATGCAGTAATACATAATGGGGACATAATTGCCTTTATTACACAGTAATAAGTTATGGGAAGAGATAAGATTATTGCAGAAATATGTTGTCCCTTTTGTATTTAATTTTTGAATCAGCAGATTAGGTAAAAACCCTGTGCGTTTTGTTGACTTTGAGTGCTGACGAAACCCAGAAGTTACAACTTTCAGACTAGTGTAAGAAAGCTCCTGTATTAATCACAATTTTTGGCACTTCTGTGCATGAATTTGGGCAACTATGGACTACCACATTACTCATATTTATTAACATATAAGGTTATGGGGCCATCCAAGAGACATCCAATTGCTCTAATTTACCACACATTTTGATGTCTCTATTGGCCCTTCCAAGCCTGCAAAACCCCTAGATTCCCATACTACTTTCTGCAGCAGTTTCAGAGAAGCACAGGGAATTTTGGTCAGCTCAGCAGCCTAAGTGCAATTACTGGTATATTAGAGCAACTGCTGAGTTTTTACCTACTGCTACCTTGCTGAAATGGAGACACGTCCACTGTGTCAAAGGTTGTGCAGACAGCTGATGATTGTTGCATGTACATCTGCAGACAAAAATAGCAGGCATAAAGAAGGATGGGATTTCCACAGAAATTCATACTAATGACAATAGGGATCAAGATTCCCCTCCAGATGGTCTAGAGTTTTAAAATACAGCTTCAGGTTTTCAAAGCATTAATGTGATCAAGTTACTCTTACCTTCAAGCAAAAAGGAGGTGTCTATCACAGAGGGAAGCGGGATCAGGTTGAGACCTTTGAAGAAGCATCGTGCCGTGGTGAGGTGGGCAGCTGCACAAGGCATTATTCTTAAAGCTCTCTTCAGATTATACGTATACTTCAGGTGTATATGTCATGTATATATTGTGTACACACAGATACATTTTTGCCAGTGTTTGGGTACCTCTGCTAAGTATTTGCTCCCCTTAAGCAAAGATAAAAGTGGATTCTGCAAGGTCTATTTTTAATATTATTTTTAACTCTCTACCTTCAGACATCATTTCACTCCCTCTACTTAAGCAGAGACTTCTTACTTCTTTTATGTTTAATAATTCAGAGTATCATATTTATGTACTTCTTGAAGGCACCTTGAATTGCTTATCAAAAAAGAGGGAAAAAACCTCAGAGGAAAAAAAATTCCAAGAACTAAGAAAAAAAAAATCTCTTTCAGCTGAGAAGGGCAAGTGAGCAGCAGCTTTGTTTGATCAGCATTTACTTTAAGAAAGTTGGCAGACATCAAACCCCTGTTGTAGCAGGCTAATTATAGAAGAGCGAGAACCATCATCTAAGAGGAGAGGGACTGACCAACATACGTGGCTGCTGCATGCGGTGCCAGAGACCAAGCACAAATCACACTGCCCCCAAAGACTTCCATGAACATGAAACAAAAGAGGTGCCAAGTTATTCTTTCGTGATTACGGAAATAATTGGGGCAGCTATCAAAAAAAAGCGAGAAAGGCATTCAATAATTAGTCATATGCGCCTAGGACAATATGATTCCATGTAAGTAAAATGTTGCTCCATGTGGTGCTATGCACCAGGATTGTATTTAGCTCCTGCAGGAAAACGTCACGATCAACAGTGCAAATGTCTAAAGATTAATCCAGCAGCAAAACAGAAACAATCTGCAGATGCCAAATAGGCAGAGGTCAGTGCAACCCTATGGAAGGGTTTAATGCTGCCTCTGCAGCGTAAGCTATATGTGGAGACTAATATATTTACATATAAACA
Source organism: Buteo buteo (assembly GCF_964188355.1). Taxonomy (NCBI): domain Eukaryota; kingdom Metazoa; phylum Chordata; class Aves; order Accipitriformes; family Accipitridae; genus Buteo; species Buteo buteo. The sequence continues at coordinate 85,527,835 of NC_134204.1, read as the reverse complement.
GGATGACTACATGTAAAGATCACATAAGTAAATTTTATACATTATGCTGCAAATGTCATGCAGGAAATATACTCTCTGATTGATATGCAGAATGTTTGTCAGAACAGTGACAGCCAAAGTAAGTTCAAAGTCATAGGAAATGTTGTCATCAGCCTACTGTAAAAATGTACAATTACTTGCTATTCTCTTTCTGTTTAAAGGTGACTACTACCATCTTTTTCCCTAGGCTACTTGTTCACTGTAGCTTATTATCATTACAAAGTATTATAATGGATTAGCTTTTCCATATTGTGTTCATATTGGGAAGGGCATGTTTCCGACAGCACACTGACAAGGTTTTTGAAAAGGCATTTATTCCCCCACTAAAAATTACCAGGCAGCTTGTTTTCAAGAATAAAAATCTTTAAATTGCATGCTTGCAAATTCCTTTTTCCCGATAATTCATTTCATATAAAGAAATCAGAAAGAAGAAGCGAGCAGTATCTAATTAATATCTCCTAATGCCCAACTAATGTCAAGCATGACTCCAATTTATAACCGAACTATATTTTTACATTGAAAAATTCAATTACATTTACTGACAGACTTTGAAATGCCACATTATTTATATTGGCAAACTTTGCAGTCGCTCAGTATATTTATTAACATTCTTTCCACAGAATAAAGTGTATATACAATACAGATCACTGCATTCTTCATTTTTTAATCTTTCAAAGTGATATGTACATCTGCTGGAGTAGGATGGAGCTGCCTCATTGCTGGATATCCAAAAGACCAAATAGAGCCAGCAGTTAATTTGCCCTCCCTTTTGATTCTCCAGGCAAAACAAGGTAACCTTGACATTTCTTTTCCTTCTCTCCCTCCCTCCCTCTTTCCCTCTTTCCCTCATTCCCCTTCTCTCCTGCTCTTTTTCTCGCACACACCCCCACGCTGCACTCTGTGCACACATCAACAATTTTGAGCTGTGAAGAGGTTCAATTGCCACCTTAGTGACTCACTTATAATGCACAAATCATTTACTAGGATAGCTTGAGGACATGACAATGACAGAGAGACATCTGTTGGGTGGATGGGATGGAAAAAAAAAAAGGGGAGGGGGAGAAAAAAAAAAAAAAAAAAGAGGTTATTCACAGCTGGTACATTAGCCATGCTAGCCACTAGGCCACCACAGTGTCCTAGTCCTACAGCTTCACTCTCCTCCTTTCTGCCTGCTCCCTGCTGTCAGCTGCCAAAAGATATCTGTTCTCACCCTTTGCTGAATGAAAAGGTGCTAATGCATGACTTCAGGATATGTCAGAACATACAGTACTTACAAGTGTTTGGAGATGCAGCCAACCTGACCATGGGGAAAAGAAATGAGTAACTAAAGAGTGATTTTCTTGAAAAAGAATGACTAGAAAAATAGTGAGGGGGCTATTCCTTTTTCTAGCTGTGCCAGGCAGGACAGGTTTTTGTCTTCTTGATGCTCATCTGCATTTCTTGTAGAGTACTAAATATCCTACCAAATGTTCAAAAACTGGGCTGAGTTTTCTTTTGCCTACAATTTCTGCACTAGCTGAACTTAAAAATACATCCCCAAGGGAAGAAGAAATACAGAATAGCTAGAAGACTCGGATTATATACACCAAAATAAATGGCTTTAAGAACTGCTTTTTTCTTCTAATTTAAAGAGACAGAAAATAATAGATTAAGGGAGGGGTTTGAATAAATTGTTATTAAAATCAATCATCTTTGCTGTTTGTATAGCAAAACTGCCAGAGAGCAACAGATACCCGGAGTATTCAAGCAGGAATCTCTTCTCCAGTTATACCATGTCTGTGGTCTGCACCCACTGGCATAAGCTCAACAGGCAGAGGGGACCAGTACGTATCTTCAGCACGCCAGTAGGCTTCTGGAGGGTTTATTTTCTCAAAGGAGTCTCCTGGTCAAGGTGGCATGGGGCAGTTTTAAAACCACTTTAAAACTCTGCACTACAAACCTTTAAAAAATCTGCAGTGATAACAATGGGGACAATTTCTACTGTCTACATGGTAAAATAACCATAGCCTTGTACTTTTTTTTACATAGCAGGCACCAAAAAAACCCTGACAAACCTAATCAAATGTTCTAGGGCAAGGAGAAAATACTGGTTATTTTCTGCATTGAGAGAAAGAGATTTTTTAATGACAGTAAGAGATCCTAATATTAATACCAGACGATATGAAGGTCATGCAAACATTTCAAAAGACATTGCATAACCAAGCACTAATGACCCCAACAACACACACTCCTGAAATCAGTACACAAAATAAAGAGATGTCCCAAAGTGACCCAGGCATGCACCGGTTTTTCAGAGCCGTCTAATACCTTGCACAAGTTCCTGCTAAGAGTTAAACACCTCAGTGGTGTCCCTGGGTCACCTTTGAAAGTGATACTTCAGCAGTTGTCTGTGCATTGTGGGCTTGCTGAAGGAGAAAGGGAACAAGGCAGGAAGGTAGAAAAGACTTTCTTTCCTTACTTGAAGAGCAAAACCCAATCTTCTTGAAAATAAAATGTTTCCTAGCCTGACTATGTTAAAAATATAAAAAGAAGGAATTATTGCCTGCCTTGTGTAGCTGTTCAATTCCAGGATTTTACCTTCCTGGAACACTTGAGAAGACCAGCCAGAAATACATATATTTTCTCTCTCGAAGAAAAAAATATTTCCCAGTTCACTAGATAACTGCAGTAACCTTGCAGCTTTTTCTTAAAATAGTCAAAAAACTCCCAAAGGTCTAAATGAGTCCCAGACCCAAGTGGGCACAGCTCCCACCGACCCCCTGTGTATTGTGCCATACTTAGCTGCATGTTTGAACTGTTCCTGAAATTTCTGTTCATTTGCCAAGTTAGTCTGCATGTTCAAATTATCAGCAGTGCAGATACAACATGAATAAGTGTACACACATTCCTTTTGTTCATCTGATGGGGTAACACTGCTCCTACTGCAGCAATTGCCTATCTATCTTCAAAAAATTTGGACTATGTGGACTGAAAACTTACCTTCACTGATAGATGGTGAAGAGCACTAAAATTTCCTGGATTTTACTCATCAGGTCCTATTTCAATAATGTATACTGTGATTCAGAAGGGCAGATTTTTCTTCACTGTGAATCTGCTTATGAAAAAAGATATCTACAGAACATTAGAAAATTAATTCAACAAAAAGGACCAAAATGCGGAGTTTTTACTTTTTTTTTTTTTTTTTGAGCAGAGGCTTTAATGGTCCAAATAATATTTCCTATTAAATACATGCAGCAGAAAAATGGGAATGAATCTGGTCCAATACTGGGGTTTTCAGAAAAGGTTGATTCTAACATGGACTTGTTTGGACTGATCAAAGGAATAATTTGTGTCAGATTCTTTCTGCCTATCTCCATATATCCACTTTAAAGTTTTACACAAACACTCTAGTGTCAAGTAGCAAAAGTATGTATTTATAGAAAAGTGATACTTCATAAATATAGGATAATGTTATTATCCCCATGTTACACAGACATAGAAATCAGTAATTTTCCTCTCCACTATTCATTAATACTAGAGAAATAAGAAATAGGACTGCCACTGGGCAAAATTAAAAACAAAGGAAAAGAAAATATCTATTTTTTCACCCTTATGATACATCCCTTTCTGTTACATGCTGCCTATGTGTACAAGTCTATTTTCATGACAATTTTTAGTTTTCTTTTAGTTGAGGGGACAGTTCAGTACTATTCTATTTTTAATTGTTATCACAGTTAGCAGGGGAAGGAAAAGTTTCTTAGTCTTTGGATGTTTTAGCTTCTTTCTTTTCTGATTTTCTAATCAATTTTTGTTTCACTTCAACAAAAATTCTACTGGCACAAGCAACATAATGCACACAAATGATAATGAAAATAGAGTTCAACTCTGGCCCTACACCACAAGTGAAATTTAATATAATAGTTGTACTTTCATTACTATTTGTGATAACAAATGACCTCAAATGTTTATTAAAATTCAGAACTGGCAGATCTTGCCAAAAAGAAATCTTGGTTGAAGAAAACATCTTGATTTTGCCAGTCAAAACTTAGCTGGAGCACAGTGGTAATCTTGTCAAAAAGGCAAAAATGCCATTCACTAATCCTGTGGCTAAAACACACAGAAAAGAATCCTGATCACCAGAACCGGAGTTCGGACCTGCCACACTCCAAGTTATCAACTTCTGCAAGTCTTTCACAATTTTCTTCTGCAGAGACAATTGTCAGAGGCTGAGCTTCAAACAGTCAGATCCTTAATTTCGACTTTTTAAATGAATTTTTTTTTTTTGTCCAGTGAAGGCATCTTACTCTAGACATTATGATACAACACATCTCCCTAGGTGGAAAAAATAAATCTACATGCCAAATGCAATACCAAAACTCTGCTTTATGTGCAACTGAAAGTCAGAGATGAGCTTTGCAGCAATTTCAGTTAGCATTATATAGTTCAGCGTTAGCTCCAGATGTTTCCAAGTAGTAGAAGCAATTAACATGCTGAACTGCCTGCTTTGGCACTGACACCCTCAACCCAAGCATCACTCCGTCTGTGTTTGCAGTTTCTCTGCACCTTCTGAACGTAAAAAGCATAAAGTAGATTTAAGCTTTTAAGTACAGATGCTGATTGTTCTGGGAAGCTCAGAAATTAGCCAGTGACATCAAACCCTGCTTACTGTATTCACTGAAAACTCCCACGGTGAACATGGGCACATTAAACAGGATTCAGCCTTTCTAATCAGTGCATGCTAACTCAAAGGAAAAATAACCAAGCAATAAAAATTAAATTTAAGTTGTATTGGTCTTTTGAATGCTTGATGACTTTTCTGCATCTTTTATTGTGGGGTCTACAAAGTTCTCTGTATCCTCATGTTTAGCTGGTTTCAAATGGGCAATGTCAGGATAAAAACAAAAACTAACTGTCAGAAGAAGCCATATTAGCTTACATCCAGAGATTTTCCACTAGAGCCTTCTGGTTGGAAAATTATACAGGGTCAGTATGAGTTTCCTCCAGATGCCCAGTTTCTAATCCAATTCTGGCCTAATACTTTATTGTCTCTCTGCAATGCAAAAAGGTTAGCCCTCCCCATTGAAGGCCTAAAAAAAATTTAAAAATCCCTCTTTATTTCATTTTCTTCAATTAGTTAAGGGGAACATTACCTCTCTGTAGGAGTCTCCCATGACATCCAGAAAAGGAGGAAAATAGTGAAAAGCTAAATAGCCCAAGGGTTCAGTAATCAAGGTTCAGATGATGCACTCTGAAGTGACATTTGGATATACAACAGTCTGAGATCCAGGTCTCCACAGAATGAGACGTCAAAGCAGCAAGGATATCATGGTGCAGTACTCATTTGGGGCCATTTCACTACCTCTTTGCTATAATTTCTGGACTATACTAGAAATGAATTTTCTGAGAGTAAATTTCCAGCTATAATGACCCAGTGCATTTGATTTTGACCAAATCACTGTACATTCATTCCATTATGCACTGATTAAGATGTCTGTACAAGAAGTTTATGTGAATTTCAGTGGTGACCAGGGTTTTGTGCAAGTTTGTTGCATCTGGAAAAGTTTCACCGTTAGTAAAGTTATACTGCATATAAACCAGATAAATTTATAATCTCCGAGTATAACAATGAGTATCTTTTGACATTAGATTGTTTTGTCATGATCAATTACAACTTCTGTCTCTGGAAAAGTTTCCTACAGGTAGTCATCTCTCAACTCATACCAATGGCACAGAAGGTCTAGACCAGAAGTTCATGTGAAAAGTAATGAGATTTCTTTAAGAAAAGGATGAGTTCAAATTAGATAAAACAAATGAAGAAGGTGCATAAAAAGACACATCTAAGTATGCACAAGTAATTAATGCTAAGCAGCCAAGGAACTTTTAGATTAATATGGGAGATACCTAATGAGTTTAGCTTCTTGCATGATTAGTTATTCCTGTAAAAATTGTAGATTGGATTGTTATCTTGGATTGTTTTATATCAAAATCTCATACTGCAAAGTTTTTAGATTTAGTTTTTAGATTTGGATTCTACCATCTAGAGAAACAAATTCAATGCTTCAGATAGACAAATATTAGTACTAGAATTCTAGAAGTCGAGCTCTAAACAAGACTAAGATTTCTGGATCAAGGAAAATACCTAGAAACATCTTGAAAGGCAAGACTGCTGCTTCCCACTAAGCCACCTGTAAAGCTCCTATTTCCCGGTAACTCTTCAGCCCTAATCAGTGCTAGGTCTGCACACAAAAAGGACGAAATATATACAACTATATCTTTCTAATCAAGGAAGAAATGTGACTATTGTTATTCAATAAATTTAAAAAATAAATTGGCATAGAAGGTTGGGTTTTTTCCCCTATGAAGTTTTTCATCCATCTATACTGCACACTCTGCTATCTGAAGTTAAACATGTATTCTCCTTTGGCTGAATAACAGCTTTGCAACTGGAACCTAATTAACAATTTTGCTACTGACATTTTGAGGAGAAACATTTCATTAAATATCTCTGGCTCTAAGTAGGCCTAAAATCCAGATTTTGGAGTATAATTGAACATGAAATAATTTTTCCTTTCTGGGAAAATACAATCTTTATGAAAAAATAAAAATCCTATCCTTAATCACACAAAAAGTAAACCTGTTAGACTTTGTTTAAAACAAATTGAAAAGAATGATGGTAGTTTGAGTGAATTCAAACATATAATTTTTTTAGGATTACGTTTGTAATGTCAGCTTTGAATTTTTATCACTTTTACAAGAGCTATTGGCTCATTTTAAGTGGAAACCTATATTTTTATTCTATAAAATCATAAATGGGGTAGTTCAACAACCTCAAAACTGTTTTTGTAATACCTATCAAAACACTGAGAAAATGGTTTCAAAATATTGAAAAATCTGTTAAAAGTTCTCACTTCCATAGCTGTTGATTTGATGAACTGTCATTTTTAGTATACTTTTTTTTTTTTACCCATACACTCTAATTTTGACTGGTTTTGGTAGGGTTTTTTTGATTGCAAAGTCATGTACTTTATTCTTCTAAAGTATATGCTGCAGCTGCCTTTTCCTATATTAGTAAAATCTGTTCCTATTGCATGCGAATGAAATTGGTTGTCATTCATCTTTGCATAGAAAGTGGTGAGCAGAAGACAGAAAGCCAAATTCCCAAAGTTTATGTAGTTCTCCTAGTCAACATATATGCTATTTCCTGGTAGAAGAATGACCAGAGGTAAAAAAAGTAGGTAAGACACACTGAATTGATTAAGGCTTGAGGGTGCAAAAAATTAATTTTAAATCCCCACATTTGTGTAATAGATCCAAAAAATACCAATCATTCCAGTTACAGAAAATAAGCTCTTAATTAGGTGAAAGTGTAGTCAAGGGGAATTAAATCAGTAAAGTGTTTTTATAATGCAATAAATGAAGACATTTCTTCCCCCTGTTTCCCCTCCACTTCTTTCTTCTACCACTCTTTATCTTTAACCGAACTGCTTATTCTCTTTGCTCACACAGTCAACCCGATTTCTTTATATATGCAACCTTCAGGTTAAACGGGAACGAGACTAATTAATTACCATGGTTGATTTTCAATCTTTAGTGTCTTCCAATGAAATATGATAACTGGCATTGATATATGGTTTGCTGGCTATATTAGCCACCTTTCTATTTCACTGTATCCTTTTATATTAATTACGCCTCTAACCTAATATTTTATTCATGTATGAAGACTTTTTACATCAGTGCCTCTTCTCAATAATAAAAATAAAAAAATAATGTTGGTTAAACTTTCTCAGCATCTATGGGATAAAGAAACAGGGCTGACTCCTGAAACAATTTCTGTCTACTGACAGAAGGTATTAAAAATATCCCCATTTAAGAACTGAAGCCTCCCACCCTCTTCAAGATAATGATGTGAGCATATACATGACAAAAATGCATAATAACTTTATAATTCAAGAAGTCTGTGGATTTGATTTTTACAGAACATTTAGGATGGTCAGAGGGATGCAGTTACGATGCTGAATAAACTTATAGAGAAAAAGTGTTAGATGAGAGTAATTCCTGCTCATTTGTTTTTTTCTATCTTTGCAAGTCAGTCTTGATAATGGCTACAAATTCTTTTGCCAGTCAGCAAAAAATGGAGAAAAATCCATCGTTTATGACTTCACACCACTGTAAATCCCATCGATGCCACTAGGTGTGGAACCACACTCAGGATTTACAGACCCCTGTTTGAAGGATGCCTGCAAGCGTTTATGAAGACGGTACAGTAATCTGATTTTGCTTCCAAGTATTCTATTTGGGGATTGTTTTGTCTGGGTTTTTTTTTGTTTTTTTTGTTTTTTTCCTCAGCAATGTTTGTGATAATGGGCAGGACTGAATCCCAACAGCAGACAAGAAAAGCATGGAGTACTTTACTCATGAGGCTGAAGTAACAAATACTGAAGCTTGTTCCTGTGCAAAAGACATAAAGCAAAAAATAAAGCCCCTGTCTTTGTGAACTTGCACAAAGACCAGACAGTTGGCAATACAAAGGAAACTGACTGGTTGCACTACTTTCCAGCCTTTCAGGAAAAAATGATCTGCTATTTTGGTTGGTGAATTTAGACAGTCTTTAGCATGATTTGTTACAGATACAAGGCTTGTGAAAGCACACTTTTTATTTGAGCATACACGTTGAGACAGAGAGGAGAAAAAACACACTTAAAAATAATTATTTTCTAGCAGCTTAATGAAAACAGATGGAGAGAGAGATTAGGTATTCCAGATTTCTTTAAAGCTCATCAGGACTTGCACCTTTTGGATAGCAAGATCAATAGACTGCAAAACATAAATTTGTAGGAAATGGGACTCATTGACTCTGGTACTTCTGATACCAGTTATTCAGGTGGTACCGAAGTGCTCTTGGTCACTCACTGAAGTTACCTCGGTATGAAAACACTTTCCTCCAAACAGTGTACAACCTAGGTATGTTGAAAAGAGGCTGAGAAGATGCATATTTTGAAAAGGGTAGGGCTGAGATCTAGGTGTGACAACAACTTCTTCCTCAACTTCTATGTGTCTCCACAGACTCTAGACATGAGGTGAGGGAAAGGGGTGGTATAACAGGAGAAGAGGACAGTAACTGCCTTCACAGACACCTGCTTTCTCTCCCCACGCTTGGAAGAGGGATGTTATGAAGCCAGTAGAGAAGAAATAAGATCAAAACTACACTACATCGCAGTAATGTAGTACAAACATCTTCTTCATAACTACTACTTACTGGTCAAATCTATACACTAAGAAGCAGCATGTTTGCCCCTCACAAATCCTAAACTCTGACACTCAAGTATAAAAAAAACATTTAAATCCTATCTTCACCCAGCCTCCTTTCCCTCTCTTTGGATGTGGCTGTTTTGCTTTGCGAACTATTATAAACATAACACTTAAACTTTCTTAGCAGCATCTGTTATTTTCAGTTAGAACTGAGTGAGAACAAATAAAAAGAATTTTCTATTGTCTTCAGATGAAAGAAGGTTTGTATGTGTGGGTTAGTACTGATGATTGCATGAATGCAGATGCAGTGTTACATTTGATTGGTAATTAAAGTCAAGTACCCCCAAGTTTAGGCAAAACCCAAATAGCTAATTACAGGTTTTATACTACAAAACAATTGTAGTATCAAAAGACCCCTCAGGGAAAATATAAATCTACAGGGATTTTTTTTTTCTTCCCAAATTCTGTAGTAGATTCTCTGGATTCTCTGGAAATGTAATTGGAAAGAAGAGAGAAAGACAAAGACAGTGCTCCTGCTTGACTCTATCTGTTCTCATACTGCTACTCCACTTCTCTTCATCTACCACTCAGTCACCTTCACGACACCAGGTTTTGGAAATTTAAAAGCAACTACATTCTCCAATTCCTATTTCTTAGACCTGCTCTTTGCAGCCATACCTAGAAGGAATGACAGTAGAAGAGTGATAGAAATAATCGGCAGTAGTCGAAGGGTAGGTGTTTTTCTTTCTTTCCCCCAGAACACCACAATTTGCACCCCATTTTTGTTAACTGATTGAGTAAAGAAGGACAGATCTTCCTCCTTCTGCCTCCTTGTATGACCTGGGTCCCTTTTATTTCTTTTGGCCCATTTTTTATTGTATTGACATTATGTGTACAATGAGACAGATCTTGATCCTATGGAAATACAAATATTAGGTGATAGCTCTGGGATGCAAATTGTATTCAGGCCCTGGCTGGGAAGAGCAGTAAAATGAGCAGACACAGGTCACCTATTCCTTGCTTTGAAGCCCCTGTTTGACCCTGAATTCTCTCCTTGGCTTCACTCTTCTTCCCTCAGTTTATGTTGCTGAACTGCAGCGGGCTTTACTGGTGTTCCTAATGGTTACCTGTCCTTTTCTCTTTTTCTGTAGCATAATCCCCAAGAACATGCAAGGGATAGCTGTGCAATAGTTAAGTTTCAAAATCAGACTTATTGCAAGGAAAAAAAGAAAAATGAACAGCCCACATAATCTTACTATTTCTTTACACCTGCAACACAAATGAATGACAGATGTCAATAAATGAAACCTCCTTTACCACTCAGTAATACAGACTTGATTCAACATTCTTACAGAGAGGGCCTTTTAAAAATTTAATGGCAAAAATAATATTTTCTAAAGGTCCCGATTCTCCCTGAAAGCTAAAGAGTCCTTGAATCTTAGAACACCCCAAATCCCCTCAAAACCCGAGAGTTCATAGTAAACTGCAATAGATAAGCATTCAACATATGTTGTGAGTCCAAAAGATACTGTTTCTTAAAAATTGGTGGGCAGATAAAGGCAAATGATTGGGTTTAAAAATACACCACCTTGTTTGCTTATTTTGAAGTGTTTTGGGTTTTCCTCTTACCCAGAATTTCTAAAAAGCATTTTATGGCCAGATACTAAAGTTGAAATCAGGATGTTTTCACACTTTTCCTTCTAATAGTATTATTCTTTATATGTGCTACCAAACAGTTTGTCCTGGTTTCAGCTGGGATAGAATTAACTGTCTTCCTAGTAGCTGGTACAGTGCTATGTTTTGAGTTCAGTATGAGAAGAATGTTGATAACACTGATGTTTTCAGTTGTTGCTCAGTAGTGTTTAGACTATAGTCAAGGATTTTTCAGCTTCTCATGCCCAGTCAGGGCACCTGACCCAAACTGGCCAACGGTGTATTCCATACCATGGGACGTCCCATCTAGTTTAGGAACTGGGAAGGGGGGGGCAGGGATTCGCCGCTGGGGGACTGGCTGGGTGTCGGTCGGCGGGTGGTGAGCAATTGCCCTGCGCATCATTTGTACATTTCAATCCTTTTATTACTACTGCTGTCATTTTGTTAGTGTTATCATTATCATTATTAGTTTCTTCTTTTCTGTTCTATTAAACCGTTCTTATCTCAACCCAGGAGTTTTACTTCTTTTCCTGATTTTCTCCCCCATCCCACTGGGTGGGGGGGGAGTGAGTGAGCGGCTGCGTGGTGCTTAGTTGCTGGCTGGGGTTAAACCACGACACAGTTTAATTAAAATACTCTCCCCCTTCCTAATATAAAATAAATCTTCCTCTGGTTGCTTTATCTGGAAGTATAAGTGAATTAGTATGTTAAAAAATAAACCTTTCATAAAGCAATGTCTTTTTTCCCTACCATTATGAAAGCTTCAGCAGAAATTATTGTTCCTAGCCATGGAGGAATTTGTCCAGATTCCCTGTGATGAGCTTGACTGGGGCCTATGTTGTGGAGAATGGTACTAAATGGATATAGGTTTTGCTAATACAAAATGGATAAATAATGTGCATTGTCTTTGTAGGTATCATTTCTAACATGATTTAAAATGCTACAAAATATGGTTCATAAGATTATATGACATATACTAATCATTTATGATGATAGAGAAGTTAAAACACGTCATAATGTGTGCAATGAATGAGAGATGGCAACGTAGCTTAGTGGACAGACTAAGAAAGCCAGAACAACTTTGGGGACGATTTGAGGTTTCTACAGGTGACTGCAGTGAAGCTACTGTGTTACTGCAGGCAAACCATCAGTGTGCTTCCACCTCAGTTTCTTTGTAGGATATTGTTAATAACCACATGTGTAAAGCACTTGAGATCCTTGGAAGAAAGATGTATTGTCAGTTCAAGGAACAGGATTATCACCAACCGTTAAGAGCTGTTAAATCTTTAATACATCTTGGCTGATCATTTTGCATCAACATGATTCCAAATATCTGGGGTAATAGGTGGGTCTTTTTGAGACATCTGATCAATGCTGGATATGCAGCAGGCTTGACTGAATCTGGTGTGAAAGTAATCACTTACAAACACTCAGTGTTGAAATGAATTACTGGATGTCATTCTCTATTAACCTAACAGTTAAATTTGGACAAAAATATACATAAAAATGAAATAAAACAATTAGGTAACACTTTAAGTGGTTCATTATTATTAATTCATTTAGTATTCATTGTAACTGTGCTGGTCATAATGAATTCATTTGATATTAATGTGGATGTTCTGCAGCAATTTCATTGTAATGCAGTTTTAATTCATGTGCCATTAAAATAAAGCATTGTCAAAATTTATATTTATTATCCTAAGTGCATAATTTCTTATTTTCAGGACCAGGGAATTACCGGTTTTGTTTCCTCCAAAGTTAACTTCGTATTTTCATCAGGAGATCCTTGATGCTAAGCAGATTAATTTCTTTTCCACTGTTAAGTATACTTTTTTCTATACCTTAAAGCAACACATACAGCACAGCCATGCTACTTTATTTAAAGATTTTAGGCTGTATTCAGTCACAGTCTGTAAAACACTTAAAAAGTTTGGGAGGAGATGCTCAAACACAAACTTAGTTATATATCCCAAGTAACAAACCATGCACTATGGCTTAAGTTTTTAAAAAAATTTGTTTTAACTAGTAATTAATGGTAACTTCTTCTACAGATAGTTATATGGAACAATAATATTATAAGCAACATGGGAGGTGTTAGATCTGTTCAATAGTTTAAAATTTAATGGAATCAGAATTCCTATGTGTTTTAGTTGCTAAGAACATGAAAGTATAGTTGTTCGCAGTTGAAACAGAACACATACTAAGTACTTTAAGGGATGAACAAGTGATTTTTAGATGAACCAATAACCAGAAATATGTTTTACTTTCCACATAATCCTCCCAAAAGACAGAAAATATTATTTAATACATTTAACACAATGATCAGCTATTGAATGTTGCTCAAAAAATGCTAATTTTCAAGAAGAAATGTTTTATTTAATTTCTAGAAATCAATACAGATTGTGAATTTTAGAAATGGAATGGGAGATAAAGGGTCTAGGGTCAAGTACCATGCTGCTCCATATATAAGCAATCAGGTATTCAGACATTTATGATGGTCATAGCCAGCCTGTTGCTCCAGGTGGTGATCTCTGATGGCAGCTCTACTTGCTTTCTCTCTCCTTTGCTTCCTCTTTGCCAGTCACAGAGGACTGGCCCTTCAGTCAACGTCTGCCAGTTGGGGCCAAATAAAAACTAGGTTTTTTTAAGTTTGTTCCATAACCATCAGCGTTCACTGTAATGTGGCCTGTCACTTGAAATGAATGAATAAAAATAATTCTGAAAACTCATTTTTTTTTCTCTGATTGAACAGTAAGTGAACCGTTTTTAAAATTGTGGTGGTTTGTGTAATCACTGAAGTGGGAAAATTAAAGAGGAATGCAAAATTCTTACAACTGTAAACGTGCTGAGACAGATTAAATAGATGTCACCTAGCCTTAGGGGCAATACTTAGCCTGTAGTTCTTTGGACAGCAAAAAGGTTAAAGACAAAAATGAAGTCAACTGGGGGGAGGAAGGGGAAGCAGGGGTGAGCAAGGGGAAGAGGACAAGGTTAGTCTGTTTTTAATGCTTTAAAGTACTATGCTTTTGATGGGAACATTTGGTGTTCTCAGGCTCTAATGTGAAACCTCTTGACTTCAAAAGCAACCCAGAATGAATATTGGGATATACTAAAGCAACAAAAGGGATTGGCTTCTGCATTTAATTGCATTTTCCACTATTAAAAAATAAATCTGATTTTCCTGTGATAATCAGGCAAACAACTATAAAAGGTTTCCTTTCCTTACATTTTTTTCATTGCAGTTTTCTACACAAAGTCTTTTTACTATTGATCACAAAAAGAAACATTAAATCTCAAAGGAAGAAAGGTGTCATCCAAGGCATACAGAAAATATTTGTAGTTGATCTGGCCTGTAAGGAACAGTGGGCAAGATCAATAAGGTGAAAACTGAAGATGCAACCTTTCTGGTCTCAAAGCCTGACCACTCTTTGTTGGTCCAATAAAAGGTATTGCTTTAATCTACTGTACTTTGTCTACCAAAGAAAAATTAAAAGTTCAAGGTTTAAGCTCCATTTTCCAACTCTTCACATGCTCTAACACTATATAAATAAGTGTACATATGCACATTTCTGTCTCTGTGTATCTTTTTTCTCTTGTGATACACAGTTTTGTAAGATGGGTGCAAATTAACTATTTACCTTTTTTAGCTTGTTAAATCATAGACACTTACTGTTTAATGATTTCCTCCCACTCAGAAATAGCCTAACAGTTATAGTGTACAATTTTGGTGGGCTGAAAGCCTGGACAATGTGGACTGCTATTTCATGGATGGTAGTTAAATGTGTCCAGAACCTTTGTGAGATTCATTCCTTTGCTATGCTCACACCTTGGCTGATTAACTATAGTGTAGTAAACATAACAGAATTTATATATGGAACCAGTCTCTGAAAATAGTATTGTAGGGGAATGTGATCTTTTATAACAGTGATTCTGCAGTGATTTAAGCTTTTGAACTAAAAAGAAAGGAAACTGCATTGAATACTGTCTCAGGGAAAGCTAGGGGATATACTATATTTATCCCACCTGTGCTAAGATTTGAGAGTCCTAAAACCTACAAAATGGTTCAGTCACAGTCAAGTATGCTCAACTCACCACAGTGAAAAATGTACAGAAATTGTCGAGAAGTTCTGTAATAAGCACAGATGGTCAGACATATCAGAGCCAGAAGTGATATGGAATTGTCCATTGTATACACCCATGAAAATTCAGAGATGGACAAGCACCGGGAAGCCACCTTGTCCAAAGAATAAAGCCAAAACATTACTCATGACAGCCAGAATTTGTTGAATTTTTTTTAGTGAGTGGGGTAAGGGAGAAGACACAGTACTGGTTGAGTGCTTTTGTGATTAAGAGCACTTACCAAGTCAGAAAGGGAGTTTCTAGATGCTCTTGGACTTGAAGGGTAGCACTTGTATGAGAAAGTCACTCACAACAATGATACAAGTATTTGGGAGGCACTTTCCAACCCTTCTGTGAAGACAGGAAGAGTGGTGAAGCCAGGTGGAAAATAAGAGAAAACATGACTCTGTCCTAATAGAGAATTGAATAACTGACATGGAGATGGTGAAATAAGGGGTCCGGGTCTCTTTCTCCAAAGTACCTCTGCTCTTGTCCAATTAATATTTAGTGTATAAACAGGCTGGCATGCAGCAAACAGAACCACACTTTCTCCTTCTCAGGCTTGAAAACATCAATCCAAAGTGCTGTGAATAGTGCATTGATTATTACCATCGCATGAAGGCATCAGCTGAAATAACCCTATTCACTTCCTTCCACAAATAATTCTAATACTCATAATAACAATAATAACCACCTTTTCATTCCTTGTATTTTGCTCTATGTTACTGCCTACCCAAAGATGAACATAGACTGGATTTGGTTCACACATACCCCTATATGTTTATACTGCTGATCTACAGGATCTACAAGTGTTCTATCATTCAGGTACCAGGTCTCCTGGACTCCAAAGCACTCTTAAAAACATTATTTGTTTGATTTTGTCCATATTTTTTCTAAAAAGAATATTGGTGCATCACTGAGAATCTGGATACTTGTTTTGGTATTTGAAGACATACACATCCTTTCAGCAAATATAAACAAAAATATGTTGAACTTCATCTGTCACAATGCATAAAGCTTCCTCTCATTATTCATTATGGCAAAAGGTAAGATACAGTATAAACTTCTCATATCACCAGGATCTTTAGGTCAGCTGAGCCCCGGGGTTTAATTTAAAGTATGAGCTGCAAAATGAGCCACATAACACATTGAATCACCAATTTAAAGAAATAACCTTTTCTAGAAACAGACCAATTATCCTTGGGTGCTGGGTAGTCTGTTCTTGCAAATGCATGTATGCACACAAAAGGAGAAAAGCAAGGATGTCTGCATAAGTATATATCACTGATTCCTGATGGGTGTTTTATTTAAAACTTTTTTTTTGGGGGGAGGGGGGTGCATAAATAGAAAGTCTAGTCATTAACATGTTATATTATTAACATATAATATTCACCAAACTGAAAAACTACAGTTAATATGTTAACATCTAACTACAGACAAGGTAGACTTCATTTCATTTCCAAAAGAAACAACACAAAGGAACATTTTAACCTTATTTCTGCAATGACGTCTGAAATATTTTGCTAAAATAGTTTACATGCAATTTTACCATAAATCCATTGTTACCAGTTTCTGTAACACAATCTTAAGACCTTGATACATACAAAGTGAGTTTTACAATCATGCGTGCAAAAATGAATGCACGGTTGAATGCTTAATTTGCACATACAGTTATTATTGTTGTCATACAGACCAGAAAGTTCTACAATAAGCAGGAATTCATGTACATGGCTAGCTACTTAAATATCCCAAACCATGATTTGGCACACAGATAGTAGTTAACACATTAAAATAAGCATAGAAAATGCTTCTGCATAAGTGCACTTGAAAATTCAAGACCAGAAGATTATATCTAAAGAGTTGATACAAGCCCAACCTGAAAAACTTTGATAGTTTGATGAAAAAAAATCAGGTCATGAATGAAATTCTCTTTACAACAAACTCCAATTTAAGTTCAAACCTACACGGATAAAGTTCATACTAGCTCACACCAGCTCACAGAGCGACTGGCTGAAAAAAGAAGGGTATGAAGGAAAAGGACTTCCGTCATCTGCTCAGAAGATTAAGAAAAAATACTAAGCTGATAATTAATATGCAATGGAAAAATAAAACATCAAAACCAATAAAAGAAGGTACAGGTACTATACATGTATGAAGGTAGGAAAAAAATATGCACAATATATAATTGTGGCCAATTCATTCCCAAATGGTACTACATTACTTCCAAATCAATATACTGCCAAAAAGTCAGCCAATGTACAGATTGCAAGATGCGAGAAATGTGAGCTATAATGTGAGACTTGTTAATAACAGCTCTGATGGCAGCATTCAGATGATGAGCATCTGCAGGTGATTTAGCCAACTATCTAGCAGGCCTTGCACTAAAAGAATAAAGTGGTCAATTTTGTAAGTAATGAAGGCATGGAGAAGTAAGTGCAATAGTGTCAGTCACAGAAGAAAGGTCTTTAATCTCATGATATGTTATAAATGTTGACATGAGTTTCTATCTATATGTTAAAATATGAAGTTCATCAGATAACTTGCCTTCTATTATAGTTCCTACTTTCTTTTATGCAGGAGGATGACAGTTTCTGCAACTCAATGGAAAGTTTAGTAAGAAGTCAGAAGATGTTTTCTTTTGTTGCAGTGAAGAGTATTTCCTTTTCATCAAGGAACAGTTGTAGTCAGGTGCTGGCTATCCTTATTACAGATGTCTGGAAAACATCTGGATAAAGCTGCCATAGAACTCACAGAATTGCCTGCTATAACAAAGAACAAAATGTTGGCAGAGGTATGTTGATGTAAATGCCAAGGAGAAATGAAAGAACATTGACTTCATAAGACCCAAGATGGAAGTTTAAACTCCAGCTGCTATTGGCTAACAAGGAATTAAGAAATTATATGTAATAGGTCTCGTAATGATTCTAGGGTAAGCAATTTTACTGGAATGCTATCTAGCTTTATTAGTAGTACAGAAATTTTGAAAATGAACGTCATATACTAGATGAAAATTATTCCAGAAAATATTGGCAGGAAAGTCAAAATGCTTTTTTGTTCCATGGACACTTTCTCTTAATCTCTACTAAAGAAAGGAAGCTGAAATACATTAAAGCAGTCAGGAACAGAAGAAAGACATAATTTGAAAAGAGAACTGAAGAAACTAATGTCCAGCTCTTTACAGATGGGGCAAAAGTATTTCATGTTATGCCAATTCCTGAAAGGTACTTCTTTGCAAAAAATGTGCAATTAGACAAAAAGATATTCTAGTTCTACCGAAGGAATAGACCAACCTTGCAGTCTTATTGTACAACAACATCCTACTATTGCATTTACATGGGATAGAAAGATCTTGGTCCTCCTTATTTTATCTTCTACTGTTATTTTATCCAACTCATCATTGCATACACATCAGGACAATTTTAGAAACCTATAGAAACACAGAGATAGCCTTATTTAAGGGTTAATTAGAGGAGTAATATTTGTTTAATGGTAACCCTACAGGAAGATGAAAGTGCCCTAAGTGTCTAAAAGGCCACAAAGTAACAATGAATATCTCTGCAATTAGAACGAAATAAATTTTACAAATAATAACTTTAAGATTTCTGCTTACAGCACTGATTTTGTGATGCTATTTAAGCTGAAACCACAGACCAACTATGAAATGCATTATTTAACCATTCATTTCAAGAACAAACCACCACCAACATCTTACACTCAGCTGCATACATCTATTATGATCTCAAATTTATAGCAAAAAGAATGGGAATTGTAGCCAATGCATATAGGTGAAATGATGCCAGTGTTAACACTATAATATTATTTAAGAGCAATTTTAGAATATTTTAATGAAAATGCAAAAACCAAAGGAAAAGAAAGAAATAAGTACAATATTTTTTGTTCAAAATTAGGTCCACTGTGGTGATAATGAAAGTGAAAATGAGAAAAGACAAACAGCAATAAAATACATGTTGACTTTCTATGTATAAATGAAGGATGAGCAAGAGGAGATGGAAAAATACACATAGTGAACTATGAAATATACTCTGAGACATTATTAAAGCTTAATACGAAGGGTCCAAAGACTTATTTTTGAGTTCTAAACCCAAACAGGTCAGGCTGTCCTGTACCTTTGCATACTAAATGGAAAAAAATTGCTAGTAGCCAACCCTAAACAGTAATGAAACAGTGGTAATTTCTGGAAATCAAGTATAAAAAAGGTATGTTCAAACGGAACATATGAACAGTTTCAGTAATCTTGATAATAATTTAGTTGTTTTGAGGACTAATCTGTCAAATATAGTGGCATGTGCCTCGTAAGGAAAAGAAGACAATCCAGTACCTGATTAGTTACAGCAGCCAACTGCCTCCACCAGCTTCTTTCTCAGAATGAAATCTCTTGACTTCTGTCCATAAATTTAGTGGTTGGAAGATCAGTAAAGTAGAGAGTTTCTGTCTATGAGTTTTCTAGCTGATCCACACAAATCAGTGTCTTACTGTATTTTATCTTTATTGATACACACTGTGATTACAGCTCTAAGGAGGTAATGCTCCTGAAACATTAAGTATGTTCATATGAAAGCCATGAAACATTTCAGAATATAAAAAAAAAAATGCACTATTTTATGGAAACTAAGCCACTACATTAACTTTCCATTGCACAAACCCACTAGGTTAGGCTTTTAATTGAACAGGTTTGCACTTCGTAATACCCTCCCCTTCCCCCACTTCAGTTACACTAGAGATTTGTCTTGTAATTTTGAAGACATATTCCAGAGTTGAACAGATTACTTAGTCAAATATGTGAGTTATAAACACTCTCTATGAGAAGGTATGAACAACTTGGTGTCTGTTACCACCTAATTCAAAACATTTGATGTTTTCAGACATATTACTTGAAAAGTATTGGTCATATTCTGTGTTATCTAACTTGTAGGTTACTCCAATTTTTGTATCTATAAACAACTAACAATTTTGCAGTTTGTTGTTCTACAGATGTACAATCTAGTAGTTTTCAAAGTTCTGTCTCCTTTTGCAATACACTGCTCATAAATCTTTTTTCAAGATTGCATTTCTAAATAGGTTCCCTGTTCTCAAATGCATTCCCAGTATTTCCTAAACAAGAGCACTGAGCTATCATAAACACATTGCCTTCTAAGTAGTGACTTTAAACCAATTAGTAATACTAAGCATTCTATGCAAGGCTTCATGACTATTCTTTTAGATCACCAACAAATTAGAGGAGTAATGCATGGGGAGCATCACACATTCTCCTCTAGTAACTCTAAATGGTTTTGGCTATGCTTACATCCAAACATAACAGAATTAATTTCTGGAGACTAACAGCTTTATGAAAACATAAAACAGAATGTAAAAACTGGTCTTAAAATATCCACTTGAAAATATAGGCAGACATATAGATATGTTCACGATGTTTGTGGCTATGGTTTTTAGTAGAGCTACTCTGCCCCCAGTTTAGCCACCCCGGGAGACTGTCACACCCTTAGGTCTGTTTCCCTTCCCCACCATGAAATCAAGTTAAACTAAATGAATGAAAAGGGAGATAAATTCCATTTTTTTGAAAGCTGACACTACATCTGAGTTGCTCA
The DNA here is from genome assembly GCF_964188355.1 of Buteo buteo. NCBI lineage: Eukaryota > Metazoa > Chordata > Aves > Accipitriformes > Accipitridae > Buteo > Buteo buteo. Next base: position 85,507,190 of record NC_134204.1, on the reverse strand, counting down.
AGACTGCTAGTAATCGCCTTTCTCTGTCTCTGAAAAATAACTGCTGATGATAAAGTTAATTAGCTAATGCCTTTAAATCTTAGGGTGTACTTGGATTAACAGATTTGTATATTTAAAAAACATCAGAAATAAAATGGTCAGCTAATTTACCTTGTAACCAAAGTATTATTCAAACAATTTTCTACATTAAAGAGAGAAGTTTGTTATATTTAAAAAACAGAGAAATGTTAGATTAAGTGTTTTCACTGTTTTTTCCTCCTGTCTGTTGATAAAGATAATTGAAAAAACCCCAACCTGCAGCTGAATGTTTTTGCTAATGCCAGGAATTTGTAAGTTTAATCATGACAGCTGATCACGCTGTAGAAAAGTTGAACAAGCTGGAAAACTATTACATTACCTATGCAAATTTGTTCCACATCTGTACTAAATTGTCACTTACATTAGAAAATGAAGAGATCAACAGAGTTATGCCCATTAAAATGAAAGTTTCTATTATTTGTTTTTAAGTTTGTGTGGGTGTATGTTTGACTGCAATCCATTTCAAAAGCTTGATAAATATGACAGTGAAAGTTTGCTTTTGTATGAAATATTTCTGTTTGTTTTTAACCACAAAATTAAACCACTGTGGATAAATACTCTAGAATAAAGCTGCACATTTCAGAACTATTTCAAGAGTACCAGTGCAATTTAAAAGCAGGTTATTTGTGCAACTATAAGAGAAGTAAATAAGCTCATTAGTATCTCCAAATTATATCACCTTGGAGAATTCTTCACTGGTCAGGACCTTCATTCTAGTTGCACAGACTAACCCCTGTATTTCACAAAATAATTTATTTTTGCTTTTATTTGCTTTATTGCTGTTTTATAATAACCTCAGGAAATCATTCCAAATACAAACCTATGTTAATGCTTAAAAAAATGCAACATCTAAATAACATTATGCTAAAACAGATAAAAGGTTACTCTCTGCAACCTAGTCCAAGAGTTCAAGTAATGAATGGAAACATCCCGTCACTGTTACTTCTGAAGTGTTTAACTGAAAAGTGTGTGTGTGTGGGATACAATTGAACATTTCTAAGATTTGATGTTGATGAAACCCTAATAATTTACATTTCTGTCTAGTATTCAATATATTCAAAGAATATGAAATCTCTCTTCTCCTTCCTGCAGTTCTCCTTTTTTATGCCTTGTTTTCCACTATCACTACTAAAATGTGGAGGAAATATTATTTCATTTTTAAAAACCTGCTATTTTGCCTTCTCATAATTGCACTTAATCTGGTTGAACTCACTGGTGTATTGTGTTAGGGTAAGGGAGAAATTTTACAGAGCTTTATTCTTATTTTTTTTTAAAGTAAAGAATCACTCAATCCTGCAACAACTAGACCTAAATACAAATATAAAAATGTTATTTTCTCTAATAGAGAACCATTGTAAAAAAACAGGAGTATGAATCTGCCTTAAAAAATAATGTAACTTGATAGAGTTAATATGACATATATTTTCAGTTCATATTTCCATTTAGAGAAACTTGCATTTTGTGAATTCCAAGATCTATGAAATAAAGGACTAAATGTGTAAGTCATCATCTTTTCCAATTACTATGCCCTGCCATTTGATTTGATGAATATTTGCCTTTCAATCTTGCTGCATAAAAACAAGGACTGAGTTCTGCTGCATTCACAACAAGAATGTCTGATGAAAAACTGTGCTTCAAAGACTACATTAAGAAAAACAGGGATACACAAGCCAGTTAAGGTAAAGGAGAAACTGACAAAGGTTTCAAATGTTCATAGCTTTCATTTATTTCGCTTATGACATTTTGGCTTTCAGTCTAGATCTTTATGTTTTAGGGGTACAATTAAGCGAACACTTGGAATATACACAGAAATTAGGTAATGGACTGACTAAATAGCTATTGGGTATTCCTAACATTTTCAAAAGTTTAGCCTTTTCTCTCCCTCCATGTGCATCAGTGCTGTTTTAAGACGAAGTCAAAAGCCTTTGCCTACCTGACAAAGGCTTTGTGAAGTTTAGCTAACTAATGCTTGTAAGGCACAAAGAAAATGCCATACAAACAAAAAGATTATTAGTATAAACCAGAAGGATCTCTGAACAACGACTGGGGTTTGGAAATGATTTTACAGCCTTTTAAGGATCAGAAGACACAGAGCAAAATGGGTTGCATTTGCCACCCAGTCATCCGATGCTGAGTGTAGGTAGAGGATAACCATTAGTGAGCACATGCTGGACAGGGGTGCGATCATGTTTACTATTCCACCTCATATTGATAAGTGCCTCTGTATGCACAGACACCACTTAATGCTTTTTCTTTCCTTTAAGTCTGTCTTCCTATATTTTTTGGATTGTCTGACTTCTCCACTTGCTAAGAATTTTTAGCTAGTATTTTTCACATCAGTTGTTTTGGGGTATATCGCTGTCTGGTTTTATCTACTGGAAATACATATAAGATTTATGTGGGATTATTCTATGTTTGAACATATTTTCCTTAAGAAAAGGTGGAAAAAATACTTATTTATAAAGCTGCATGGCTCTTTCAGATTACCAACAACTTTCTTATGATTTGAACCTGAACCTTGGCTTCAGGATAAATTAAAAGGAAAAAAAAAAAGCATTCAAAAAACTATGACTTTGTATGGTATGTTGTAGCAAAAATAGTTTAACACAGTGGGAAAAAACACTTTTTCTGGAGTTTGATTTTCTTCATCAGGACCTTGTAATGTACAGTCACAAAAATATTTCATACAAAGTAAGAATAATTACAACAGTTAAGATCAACAGTGTAAGATATGAGAAGGAATGTAGTTTAAACAAACAAACAAACAAATCCAACCACAACAAAGGAAAGAACTATTCACTTGAATACTTTGAAGTAATGTATTTTGACTAAGTACTAAATAAAGAGTGAAGTCCATTGGCTACAAACTACAATTTTCCTAATTCTGGGAATAGAGCTCTTAAAAATAATTCATAGCACACACTAATACCATGTAAATAAAACCAACCATACATAACACTTGTGCTCATTGTGTTTGATTATAACATTCCTTTACATTCCTAGGTGATAACTATGGCATATCTTAAATTAATAGCAGGTACATTATTAAATAAAACTTTGAAATTCATGTAGATTTTTAGAGCACAGTAAGTGTTATTTTTTCAGAATTAAAAGTTTGTTGTTTTTTTTTTTAAAATAAAATCAATTATTTCCTGTCCCAGCCTTCAACACGGAAAGCAGATATTCTTTCTCTTAACTTTGTTTTGAAACAACCCTATTCTGCTCTTGCTACTTTCATGATAAGTAAACAGTTGGCAAGGAACTCCCTCTTGTGGTCAAACATTCTTAATTAAGAAAAAGGATCTGTGCTGAGCTGATGGTACAGATTATTAGAACATGGGTCACTTGAAACCATTAAGATTAACAATACTGATATAAGTAGTTTTAGTGAAGCAGTTCATTGCAAATTAGAGATGAACATATGCTTTTAATTTTTCCTAAAAAGTAAGGATTTGCACCACTGTTCTGGATAAATCAATTCTAAACTGAACTCTCTACCTTGCCTCCTTTCTCCTTTCTACATCATAGCTATATCTATAACAAGATCTTAATTCACAATCCACATCGCTGATGCGAAGTTTAACTTCTCACCAGTTCTGACTTCCCATATGACACAAAAAAATAAATCGGATGAGCTTCAAGAAGCGCAGAAGGGTTGAATGTTTCTCTGAGGTACATTAGCATTTCCAACATGCTGTTAACTAGTGTTTGGCCATGGCATGTGCCAGCACTGTCCTTTACGCTCTGTGGCAATAACTGAATAGCCCCAAGTCAGGGGAGCTTTGCAGTGCTCCAAATTATGGATGTGATAAAATAGAATAAAACTCAAATGTCTGGCAGACTGAAAAACGATGCCATGCTTAATAGCTTGATTTGAATGCTACTGCCAAATACTTCAGGAACAGCAGCAAAAAACAGCTGTAACTGGACAGACCTTTCCTAGTGATTTTTATTTTATGCTACCCACTAAATATTTCTGCCTAGGAAAGTATTCTAATCTGAGGGTCATGTTCAGTTTCCCCAAAGTAATTCTTAAGATTTTCCTGAAATCAGGACTGAGACCAGGCATAATTCTTTTTATTTGATTTCTTACTGTGCTATTGTACATTACAGGTGTAAGATGTAGATAGGAGTGTGATCTGCCATGGCATCATGCACCAAAGAGAAAGTATTTTGTCTTAGACCTACTTTTACTATATGATATAATTTCCATAAGCAAAGTTTTTGAAATCCAGTTCCTTACAACAAAGGTATGGATTTCATATCCTATAAAAATAAATATGAGCAAAGGAAGACACAGGCATAGGGGAACTGAAAGGAGAGCAACCCGTCATTTAATGTGGGACAATGGATTGCTGGCTGGGCTGATGGGCCAAAATTTAACTCCTCCCCAGTAAATCCACCTTCCTATCTAGGTTCACAAGAAGTCCAAATGGTGGCATGGGAACTGTTTGCACTGTGAGCAACACTGCCATTCACTTACAAGCCAGACAGTCAGCAGAAAGTGGACACTCGCAGGAACAGCAAAATATAATAATTTCTCTTTATGAGCACTTTTACTCATGCACATTAAATACATGACAATGCACTTTGTCTTCAGGACACCTCACATTCCAACTAGCAGAAATATGGATGGTGGTATAAAGATTGGTATTACATTTAGCTTTTCTGGGAGAAAGTACAGCATTAATCTTTATTAAGTAAAAGAAAAATCAAGGTTGATGAAGCAATGTTACTAAGAGAAGAAGAAAGTGCTGTTTATTAGGAATCATATATTTAATTGCTTAATTAAAAAAAATTGGGCTTCAGAGTCTATGCTTACCTCTAAAACATGGATTCTGAGATCTTCTGCAACGGCGGAAGATGTAGGGACTATAAGCCATCCTTCACTTTTTCAGTCCTGGAGTGACAGGAGACCTAGAGAGCTGTGACATATCCAGAGTTCTCAAAGGCCCTAACTGAGGTACAGGAGGCCAGTAGACCACTTATGGACATCAGCAGTGTCCAGAACCACTGTCACATTTTTTCTTTGCCTACTTTTCCCGTATATACCCAAAAAGTTAAATTCAGCAGGAGGTGCTCAGGGGGTAAATCCCTTGAAAAGGTGTCTTGTACAAAAACCTCACTGTACTGCCTGCCCTTATTGAAATTACTGATATCATCACATTACGCAAAGACCAGGTCCAACATGAGAATCTATCCCCAAATCTCCAGTAGACCCTGGGTCTTACAGTCACAACCAATATATAATGATAAAGGGCAGCACACAAAGAGGAAAGCGTAAGCATCAGTTGTACTATTACTCCTCCTGCTTTCTGGTGATACAGAAATATATACTTGTCTTTACACGTAGCTACACTTTTGTCCAAGATAACTCTAAGCTATGTCTGCTCCCGTAGGTGTACACCATAAGTCAGGTGGACACTGAGGAAATGTGGGTGAGACTGGCCATTTCTCCATGTACAGCTAAAACCACAGTAGAGATACGGCTGAATTTCACACACTAATCCCACTTGAATATGTTGTAGACTACAGCTGTAGGACCATTATTGTAGCTGTGCTTCTAATCAGTTTTCCAAGCCACAGAGACAAAACTCTTCGTGGATTTCATTCCAACAAATTCTCTTCTTACCTTGGTGGAGAGTGTCATGACAGATCTGAACAGGTTTACTTTTATTAGTAAAATACATGGTTTGCATTTATCTTAAAACACGTAGATGCCATACAATATTTTCACATTGCTGTGCAAATTAACTTGCAAAAACTTTTGATGGACAGTACAATCATGTGAAAAAAGTTTTAAGGATTAACTGGCCCATACTGGGCTGTTTGATATATCATTCAGAAATTACACAGCTAATATATTCTGAATGTATCCAATTTCATAGTGAAGCCACATCCATTATGCAGGTCACGTTAAATTTTACTTATTCATGTAAAACGCTTGATCAAAGATATGAAAAACGAATGTTTTCCATCTGGGTAGGATAATGACTGCTTGTTATATTTGTTGTGTGTTTCAAGTACCTATACAAATAATTGTGGGATTGGCATGGGAAACTCACAGCTTTTGCTTTGAGGTTGCAAACTTTTCCCTTGGTTGTAACATTGCTCCCTTGCCTTGTGTTTAAATCTAAGGCCCCGTTCACATTTCTCATAAAAATCCGTAGGTCTTTTGTGCTTGTTATTCTCACACTGCACCGTGTAAAGTAACTGTACAGCTGCAAACAATCAGCGTGCTACACAGCCCACTTGTGCACTGATAACGCTTTATGAATAGAAGTATAATTCTTGCTATTTAGGGAACCTAAAATTTTAACATATGCTATAAGACCTCCCTCAAATATTTTCAAGATTTATGGTTTAAGGAATCCAAAACTTTATTTCATGGAAAACCATGTTCTACCAATAACATTATATTTAAGAAAAAATGTATCTTTGAATTCATGCATTTTATTGAAGAAGTCACATTATCAATTCAAGTTTAAAGTAAAAAAAGCCTACAAAGAACAATATAATTATTACTAGAAAACAGACCTGAGGGATTACTCGTAGTAGAACATAAGTAACACTTCACCAAATGAATTCAAGGTTTCTATGGATTGTTTTTTTCCTTCTTCTCCTTTTTTCTTTTTTTTAAATGCAATACTTCAAGGAACTCAAGATATCTTCCTTCTTACCCTATACCTTTTTACATCTCTTGCTTCTTTAAAATAACACAGAACTTAGAAGATGTCAGTCTGATCTGTTAAAGCACATATATGGAGTCACCCTGTGCACGACTTTTCAAAATTGTTCCTCTAAAAAAGAAAAAAAAGAATCATCTGAATCCATTAAAAGCTGGTAACAAAAGCTTCAGCAAGGATCTTTGATTATTCCAGGCCTGCTAGAAATTATATCAGACATAGCATTTTAACTTTGTACTCCTGTTTTTCCATTTAATCCAAGGACAGAGACAAGAAAAGTTGCTTCTGTCTTCCTTGATGTCCCTTTGTTCTATAGACCTGGAAAGGTTTTGGGGTGGAAAAAAAAAGGAAAAAAAAAAAACCAAAACCCAAACCAACAAGAAACCCCCTGTACAAATCAGAAAACAGAGAACTGTATCAAAGTGCTCTCCAAAAGTTTTAAGAAAAAGGTGTGGACCTCTCCTCAGCAGCAGGAGGAGGGATCCTGACTAGTAAGGATATGTTCTGTCAGTGTGACAGTGTATGGAAAAAACATTCCTGTCTCTGCCCTCTTTAAATATTTCATTCTGTCAGAGTAACCTTGGAGACCTTCGCACAACTGATGGCCCACTCCTTTCCATTAAAAAGAGATATCAACAGCAGAATTTTCTGCACTGGCTGAACTCCTCACAGAAGTATTTTCATCCCGAACATCATATAACTGGATAGAAGATAAGTGGAATGGGCCAAGAAGCAGCAGGACGGACTTGTCCAACTTTATGCTCTCTGTGGCAGCAAATGTAGACAGAGAACACATTCTTAAAATGGGAAAAGATTTGAAATGATCTCAGTTTGATAACCAAGCTGTTGCTGTGTTAACACTGGAATTTATGGTACAAGTTATAGAATGAAAGGGCTCAGAGGACCCTTCAGTGATCACCTGGAAGGCAACTGGCTGCACGTGAACCATTGCTACAGAAGTCTATAGATACTTCTGTCATACTAGTACAGTCACAGCAGGGTGATGTGATTTTTTTAGGGTTGATCCCTAAAACATGGGAGACATTGTGATTAAAGCAAAACCCAGATTGGTACTAAAACTGTACACTGTAAAAGAGTGTTAACCATTAGAAATTTGGATTGGTTGCACAAAAACTGTGGAAGTATGAAGTGAGTCTGTAGACAGTCACAAATGTACGTAAAAAAGTGAGTGGTAAAACGAGTGGGTGGCAAGGCTTTTTAATATCTCACTGGGGAGAAAGAATGAGACATCAGTGAGAGTTGTTGTGAAGAATAATACCTGAAGCATTACAGCAACTGATAAGTGTCTGATGAATGTTATGACTCCAGATACAATGAGGCTTTAGAGAAGTACTTTTTATTTATGCCTTTGTTCCTTTTACCTGAAACTTAGAAGCTGAGAGGAAATAGATTCTTATTTTTGACACTCTGAGTAATTTTGAGAATAATAAAGACAGGATTACCAGTGGAGTATGTGATTCCAGCTTGTAGGAGCAGTTGTTGAGACAATGCCCTTAAAAAGCAAAAGAAGATGAACTTCAGATGAAAAAAAATGAAAAGTGTGCCTACAGAGAAGCAAAGTTTATTTGGCCAGATTAAAGAAACATGGAAAGGAAAAAACAGAGCAACCAAGAAAGCAAACATGGACCAGAATATATACGGTGACACATAGTAAAAGATGAAAAGAGGCATAGCAACCTATAGGTTACAAAGGGGTAGAATGACTTAACTTGGAAGGGAACTCCAGAAATTGCCTAGCCTAACACCCTGAGGAAAGTATGTCTAATTAGATCAACTCTATCAGGGCTGTGCCTGGTCAAGTCTTCAACACCTCCAGGGATGGAAGGAACACAACCTCTCTGGGCAACCTGCTTCACTGTTTGACCACTCTTACTGTACACATAAAATAAAATAAAACCAAATCCTTATATCTAACCTTAATCTCACAGTTTTCTACCTTGATTGGACAGAACATCCTGATCTGTTGCACAACTGTGTTTATCTTCTCACGGCTGCATCTCTTGGTGGCTGCTGCATGCAGAGATTTATTAATACATGTAGTTCCCCCTTCTCCACAGGAATTCCTAAGGCCCTTACGTGCAAACAGATTTTATTATTTTTTCCTTAGTACATTCTATCAAACTGAAGTGTAAATTTATGTGTAATGGAGGTTAGTCCTGTGAATCTTGCCTTAGACAACCTCTCCTTGTTTGGGTAGTTTTCTGGTTCTCTTTTCTTGGTTTGAAGTTTCTCTTGTAGATCCCTCCTGCCAAAGGTGCTTCCTGCTAGCTATAAACTTTCTCCCAAAAATCAGACTGTACACAAAACTTTTTGGGGCCTTTTGAAGGAGTAAGTCCTAAAGAAGTTTTAGGTGATTACACTTTCTCAAACAGGTAATGCTATAATGCTGTGCCTTAAGAGATGGTCAAAATCAGCACAGGCCCAAGGATGGAAAACAAATTATTTTGGTATAGCCCTTATTGACAGAGAAAGGGACTATACTCAGACAGAAAAGTTGGTCTTAAAGGGGGACTTTGGAATAAATTGTTGCATCAGTTCAACTTTTGCTGCAAGGTGAATATTTGGTCTAATCACAAGCTGTTAGGAAACATCACATCAATGAGGAGTGCATCCAAGGGGCTACAATGGAAATTACTGAAACTCTGAAAGTCTCACTAAAATGGTTCAAATATCTAATGCATCTCAGGTACAGCAGTTTCTTGTGCCCAATAAACTTAATTGGATATATATCCTAGTGAATACCAAAGCAAATTTGCAAGCACAGTAAAGAGTAAACACATCTCTTAACATAAAGATCTAAACATATCCATCAAGAACTGTGTAGCAGGAGAAGCTGCATTCATACTCTAGTGATATTCCAAGACAAAAATGTTCTAATATTTCATAAACATTCATACAAGGCAAATTTTTATTAAGAGGACTGGGAGATATTCTCAGAAAATTTAAAGGCTGATGTAATACTATGTACACACTTCTTCAAGGAATCAGTGGGGTATTTGACACTTCTGTTCTGCGTGCAATACTAGTGATAAGTCTATATTGAATGACTGAGGTGAAAAAAATGAAGGAGCTAACACCAGGATCAAATTCTGTAGCTTCAGGAAATACCAAATAGTCTAGGAGATTTCAAAATAGACCTAGTTGCTTTTATGTACAAAACAAGACGATCCTGATAAACTACTACCCAATTTTGGGATGATCTGAAGACAAGAATGGCTGTTAGCAAATTTTGACTTATTTTGCAAAGTATTGTTTGCAATACTGTCCACCAGACAGAAGAACCATCTACAGATTCTCCAGAGAACAACGCTTGGCTGTCATGTGCCAACAAACAAGGCAAGAACACACCACGGAGAATTAATGATGAATCTCAACTACCAGTTTGAGTGACATGAGAGAATCAGAATGGGAATATACATGCACTAACGAGAAACAAAGGCAAATATCTCAGAAAATGAAATGAGAAACATCTTCTCCAATAGGCTTAATAATGGAAATGAGGGGCATAAGATTAACTTAAAGGCCAGGACGCATGCAGGTCATCACAGCATCAGGTTCAGAGGATAAATACTGACCAGGTCTAACTGAAAAATACTAAGTGCTTGCCCCAGTAAATGTGGCAAGTCACACAAAAGCACAACAAAATCTTTCAAGTCATAACAACCAGCAAACAGTTTGAAGGAAGGCATCAAGAAGGAATAGTTTGGCTCATTCACCTGACCTGTATCCCAAGATGGCTTCCTTGCTAACTTTTCCAGATGATTTATATTGTCCTTTCATGTTGGAATCAGACCTGCTAATGCTGCTAATTAGCAAACTGTGAAAAACAGAATATGAAGCTAGATCGTCACCTAGTGAGCTGGTGTAGTTTACAACAGGTGAGTTATGGTGTTTTGTTTTTTTTTTCAATTTGAGACTGTTCACTTAGTTTTATATTTTAATATTAATGCAAATATATCCCAAATAGCTTCACAAAATTAAACTGATGTATGCATTCTCACTGAAATATAGCCCCCTCCAATGTAAAATGTTGCAACAGTTGAATACCACCTACCATACCTAATTAATTTTGGGGAGGGGATTTAAGAATGCAGAATTTAATCGCCCAAAGGCAGAAGTGCAGTTGCTCCTAGTGGGTTCTGAAAATGTAACCCTTAATGTGACTAAATAGTATCCATATGAATTTTTAAACTGGATATTTATATTCTCCAATAGCTACTCAGTCATACTAAAAAAGCCAGTAAAAATGTCTTCTGTACCAGGAACAGAATACAGTTACTTTGTAATAGAGAGCATCATGCCTTCTAAGATTGTCCTTGCTTCTGTGCCCTATAGGAGCTATTTAAGTATATTATTATTGTTATTGTTGTTTCAGTAAATTGTTTAAGTTAGCAGGTCATCTTAGCTTTGTGTTTTGAAATGAACTGAGTATTTAGTTTGAAGCTATTAAAAATAATATGCTATTACAACTCTGGAATAAGCAACCCCATTCTAAAGTCTTTCAAGGTTTTATTGTATTTTCATTCTTTATAAACTGAAATCCATAAATTCTCTTTTTATTTCACAACCGTGCAGCTTGAAAACATCCTTACTAGAGGAATGGTTGCACCAGCATAATGGCAAAATTAGAACACCAAAGGAAAAAAAAAAGTTATTTAGCATAACTGGATTATTGCTCTCAGAACTACATAATTTAAAATACAATGCGAGCATCCACAAGGGAAAATCCAGATGGTTAGCAAGTCCCCACACAGTTACAGTCTCATGAAATTACTCCCCTTAACCCAAAGGCTTCTTTTCTGTTTTATTCAAGTTTGTATGAAAATGTGAATTTAAAAGGTATCCTAACGTAGCTGAGAGATAGTGTCACAGGAAGCTGATTCACAGACTGTCTGTAAAATTAGTACCTGGATTATACTTCTCTATAAGCCCATGAGGAATTCAGATGTGAACCTCTATGCTAGTTTCATTGGAGTCAAATGACAGATCCTTTACAACTTCATATGTTAGCCAGTTAGTGCTTTGTTAACTATGCTAGCAGTTCCTAATAAGCACTTCTCCATATCTCATACACAGACAAAAATGTCATATAACTCCACGCTGCAGTGCAAATCTTCAGGAGGGAGAAAAGAGGATGCATTAAACTCAGGAGTTCGTTGTTGCAGACTATCTTCTCCCTTGGAGGGCAATTGCAGGACAGGAAGGAACCAGCAGAAACAGCTGGATCCTTGCAAAAAGGGAATTTTCATCTGCAGGAAGAGTTCCCCGTTGCATATAGATCCACAGTGTCTTTGTACTCTCACCTGACACTCATGGTCAAATGCCACCAGGAGTGGTAAAGCTTCGCGGCTGCTCTTGAGCAGATGTTGAAAGACACATCCTCGCTACCTTTATAATGCCAGCACTTCAGCATAAGGCAGAGAGAATTACCGGGTACTGATCACTACACAGGTTTTAACACTTTCCTGGGGACTCTACGTGTCCCTTTACACCCTCACCTGGGTTTTTGCACGGTCCCCCCAGCAGATAGGGTGTCTCAGACCTATTCATTTCCAGCGCTGTCACTCACTGCCCCTGGATGAAAGGGCTCTATGAAGTGCGGACGCGGCTCAGATACGCATGTCTGGGCATGGCCGAGGAGGATTATGCCGCATAACAATGTCACGCACGGATTATGTCCCACCATGCTATGGAGGTGCTGGCCAGCCCGCTCTGCCTCTTTCAGAGGTCACGAGGCCTCGAGTCTGTTTTCTGCGCAGACAAAATCTAAGTCTTGGTATCGCGCTCACGCTTACACCCATTGTAATTAATTGGCTTGCCAACCTCATTAATGGAAGAAGCATCGAGGCCTTTCATTTAGCCTTTCCTGAATATGTCATATTTCTGACATTTCAACATATTTAAAATGCAAATTCTTTCATTCATCAGTCCATGTCTATGTTGTTATAGGACTTTTTTTTAAAGTTTCACAGCAGGGCAAACTTTGGCACATCAACAGACTAATGTCCTGATTCTCTTCTTTGCAGCCATAAACTCAGGTTTCCCTCAGAATTAAGTTTGGTTGATTTTTTTTTAGTGGAAGTAAAAGTCTTAACAGAACTGGCATTTATTCTTTTGATTTTTGTGCTTTCAATTCAGGATGTTGTCTACATGCTTTTAAATGGTTGCTGTGAGTTGGGTTTTAATCACTCATTTTGCACTCCTTTGTGTAATATTTCTCTATAGCTTAAATGTAATTTCTCTCTACAATTTTAGTCATCCTTCATTTAGCAAACCACTTCTTTTATTCTTTAACCTCCTGTGCTCTGAAGGATGTTGAAATTACTATAGCTGTTATTAGTTTACAAGTTTCTATCTATACAGCATAAAATGTTTTTATCATTAAATATTATATCTAAATCACTGTAAATTAATACATTTATATTTTACTGAATGTTTTATTTCCTGAAGCAGATGTCAAGACGGAGCACTAAAATGATTTGGGGGATATTTTTCAGGTGAGCTTGCATGCTGAAAAAAATGCAAATTTTGAGAGCGTGTACAAAACTACTTGAATGCCAATCCTTTGTATATGATGGCATTGTAAAATGATTCATGTAAAGTCTGCCCTTATTTGTTTGAAATAGTCAGTGCTTGGAGAACTCACTGGTTTAATTGGGAGTTTGAAGGCATTCTGTATGGAGCAGGATGAGGTCTTTTGACATGTTTCAGCCCAGATTGAATCTTTACAGCTGAGCTACAACCCATGAAAAACATGGCTTTATAATGGAAATGCTGACACAACCTTTCAATTAGAGTAGTGTTAACTGCATCATTATAATTAGGGACGCGCTGACCCTCTGAAAACTCTGGTTTTCAGCTCAGGAGAAGGTATTCTTGTTTAGCTGGTCACTAGTCAAATTTTTATAAATCCAGAAAAAGCTAGCTGATTAAAAATGTTACCTGAAATTTGTTTTCTTGACAGAATGAAAAAAGGTTACAGAAAACTGTCGCAGTCCCCATGGTCAGCTTAAGTTATGAAAATACCTTCTTAAAAACATTCTGTGACCAAAAAAATTTTTTTTTTTTAAGAATTAGAAAAAAGATGATTTTGACATAATTTCTTAATTTCTCACACATTAAACCAGATTATCACCCTAATATACCAACAGAAATCTGCGTGTTTTCAATTAATCATTTTATATATTATCATGTAGAATATGTAGTGAGTATACAGTTTGGCAACCATTCTGAAAAGCCTACAACAAAATACTTATTGAGTCAAAACTGTAAAATTAACAAAATTGGATAGAACTGTGAAAATTTTAGCATAATAAATGTCATAAGCAATAGTAAAGTTGTTTATAATGAAGTCAGTACAGTTGTGACCCATGAACTATTTCTGGAAAAAACACACCAGTGCTTCATCAGTCATTACTGTGTTCCAAATCTGCTGTCTTAAAGTGGGCTGTGAGGCAGAGAGCTGTAAAAAAATGTATTTGTGTCTATATTTGTCTATGGTCATGCTGAAGAAAACAAAAAAATCAATCAATAAAAAGCTATTTTCTCTAGATTAGAGGTACTACATTTAGCTGTCAGCATTAAAAAGATTATGGCTCACAAACAGCACAGTTAAGTACAGTTCATTCTAAGGTATTCATGAAGGCATTGGACAACTTTTTGATAATATTAATGTTATAAGTTCTGATGCTTCGTAAGTGTATTTTCTGCCTCTTTTAATTTATATTCTTGTTTGTCACAAGAAACCATTAATTCATTAAGGTTACAAACCCAAATACTCTGGTGCTAAGAAAGACAAAAAGCTGACCATGTATTCTTTGTTCAGCCACCTTGTGTGTGTATTATGATACTTTTTCTTTAATTACATAATCACATGCTATTTTTTTCTCTGCCTTTTTAGGTCTAGGATGAGCAGCACTCACCAAATAAGTAGTAGTTTGTGATTTTGTGCCCTGTTTACTACATTAAATCCAAACTCCACTCTGTTAACAGAAAGATTAATTTGATCATTGTCTTTTCCATGACACTCACTGCTGCAACTGAACCCTTGATGAATAATTGCTAATATCTTTTCTGTGACACTCAAGAGAAGTTTAGTGGTATGGTCATCACTACATTTACCACATTTTGGTCTATCTACTCCAAGATGCCAAGCATCTGGTTTTTCAATATACTTTGCATTAGATGGAATTGGACAGATTCAAATTTCAGCATTTGCTAATGTGAGGTCTCAATGTTTCTCGAAATCAGTAAGGTCACAAATTATTCTATCAGAAAATAAGAGATAAAAAATTACTAATGACCCATCAAAAGGCTGCTTAAATACTTAGCTTCAGTTTACCTCACTCAGAGTAGAATTACGCCCTGACACCTGATTTGATACTGCATGAACAAACTAAGGATACAGTCAGCAGAGCTCTCCTTCTCAACTAATTAGTTTTGGTTTTACTGCTAGGGAGCAAGCCTAATCAGCCCAAGCATAGGGCCACAATGCTGTTGAGACCCAAGCTAGTATCTCAGTAGTTTGCATGTCAATATACTAGCTTCAATAAAACTTAATTTATGTACCTTCACATGGTGCTACCTGGTGTGACAGACGTACTCTACCGTTAGATACAAACTCTACTGTAGATGCAATGCAGTCTTCCATGTTTCCTTTGATCAGTAGTCACAGCCCTTTCAATCTGTATTTTGTAGCTTTGGTAAAAAATAATTCAAAGTAGTATGATCAAAATTTTCCTTGACAAGAAAAACACCAGTGGGACCCACAGCAATGACCATCCTCTGCACCAAATAAGCCAGAGAGGGAGAAAAAATGCATGACGAAGTAATTAAAGTCTATAATGCATTCACACTGAGTTGAATTAAGGTTTCCATTACAATCTTGATTATGGGATTTCTAACATCTGAACAGAATGTCACTGTATAGAGCTACTTTGCTCAAGGTAGACACATGCCAAATTTCTTAGAAAGCTTGCAGGAGATAATCTGAGTGGTTTTGGTAAGCTTTAAAGTCACTTTGTAAAAGGAATAGTTTAAGTGGGGTTTTTGATTGTTCATTTTATTTGTCTTTTTTTTAAAGCAAACTAAGTACTCTGCTGAAATCTTTCCACGTGGCATTTTATTTGCAGTTTTTCTGATCATTTTAAACTTTAGCTACACACTGGGTTGACCACTTGAGTTAACCTTTTAATTGGGCAAATTTGCCTTCAGATATCTGTCTGAGAATAAAATCCCCCAAAACCACAAGGGACACTCCTTCCTATGTTGGTTTGTGGATGTTTGCTAATAGCACAGGGTAAGGACTGTTGTGAGTCCTTTAGCTAATTCCTACAGACCTAAGAGAAGCAAGCACATGGCTGAACAATGCTGTTTCCTAAGCTTTTATATCTCAATTCCATCCCCCTTCTCCAGGCTCCAGATGCTGGTCCTGGTTGTCTTTCTGTCTGTAACCTTAATCCAAACCATGCCCTTATTCTCTTTACAAGCCCCAGTCTTCAACGTCTAAATGCCCATGCCACCTTGCTTGTCTAGCAGCCTTGCTCTGCTCTCAATCCTGTTTTTCTTTTCCATTTTCTGCATTCCCTTTTCTTTTTGTCCAGCCCATCTTATTGCTTTTCCACCCAGCTTTTCTCCATCAAAACCTACTTGTTCTTTCCCTGTCCCATAGTTTACAGGTCTACACTGTGTTTCATACACAATTATGAATTTTGTTCTTCCTCCTCCCTGCTAGTTTCCTAGATCACCTCAACTACATTAACTGCTCTCTCTCTGTGAATCTTGTTTTGTTTCCCCTATATTCAAAATATATCCTTTTCATTCTTCCTGCTACCTGGAGGTGCTTTCTGAGACAGAAATATTTTTGGCCTGGGTTAGGATGCCAGCAATCACAGTGACCTAAAGCATCCAATGCAGATTTAGAGGAAGGTACTGCTTACTCCCCAGAGGTCTGAACAGAGCGTGTACAATACACATATTTTGCAAATTTATTTGCCAATCATGACTTTTCTGAACATAATGCACAAACTGCTTCTGAAAGATGTGTAACTTAAACACCAATTTGGTTTTCTTCTGGGAACAGCACAAGGCATATCCCTGACACAAACGTAATTCTCTAATTTATTAGGCCCTAAGAATTTGTATGAATTGTTAGTGTTACTTTAGCACATATAGGCCTAGATATTTTATCTAAACTTCCTCCTTGAAAAAAAAAGTGCCTTACCCTGAGGCAAACCCCTAGCAGAGAAAATCACCAACATCTAGAGTTTTGGAAATTTACAAACAAAAACAGAAGAAGAGGTGGCAAGTGCTATCAAACCTGCCTGCAGCATCTACTTCACAGTTTACTCACATTGCTCAGTGGCAGAGATTTTTCTGGGCTGTGTTTTATGTTTTGGTCTCAACAACATAAATCCTAGTCTCTCACAACAGTCCTGCTGTGGAAAGTACTGCATGCCAAGATTGTGACAGGTGAACACGCTAGATTTACATCTCAGAGCTTTTTACTGGCCAAAGCACTAAGAAAAACTTATAAAAACAACAAGAGGACTTGGGATTCAGCTGAGGTCTACCAGAATTTGCTGTGCTGGAGCTATCACAGGGCTTCCATAAGAGCTCTGCATAGCTGAAAAGGCAAGGCTACAAGTGCTGGGCCCTTTCTATAATGGCGCTGCATTTCTGGTGTCTCATAACATCAAGAAAATTACTTATAGAGTCCTCATATGCTAGTCTGGGGATAGAATACTTGTCTTGTTTTTTCTTTTTTTTTTTTTTTTCCCCCCAAAGTGCTTTGAGATCTGTGGCTGACAGTGGCTATTGCCTTTAACTGAGGTTATATAGGGTTTGCTTCTCCTTTTTCTAACGAAACAAAACTTCTACCCTTTGTCTCAGACTCAATCTTCATTAAAGAGAAGGTATTTAAGACAGATAGCATAAACTGTGATATTGTGAGCCTTTTTTCTGTTCCCATGAAAAAGAATGGGTATTCAAAAAAGTTTCTGTTTTTGAGATGCTACTTTTTTGTGGCAATAGGGGACTTATAAAAAACAAATCTTGGAAAATTAGGAGATTTCTCACAATATATATCTCAATAATCTAATTTCCACTGGCTGCCTAAGTCTCCATCATTTCTATAACATATTCATATATGAATTTGAATTCAATCACTTTCTAGAAAGTAAAGAAGGTTCCGACTTCAATCCAGTGAACAGTTTATGGGAAACAGATTTATACAAGAGTAATATATTTGGTTGGATTCTTACACTTGAAGCTTTATTGTCTACTACAAGACAAAAGTTCTCTAGCAGTTGAATATTAAGATTCAAGAATACTAAATCTTTAAGTATATTCTGGAAGAATTACTAAAACATTCCAGGACAAAGATTCAGCAATTATTTGAAAACAGTAAGTCTGGTGCAAAATACAGATCAGAGAGAATAATACCTGCATTAAGGTAATTCTGATTCTGTAATGAAACCTCATATGTGTCCCTGAAACTGACATGTTCTTCCCATGGTGGATGTTGAGATATTTCTGAAGCATGAAACAAGAGGCTGCCACAGAATAAGATGACTGATAAATTCTCTTTCAGATATTTGGACAAAAAATATTTCATTGTTGGACATTTCAGTGAATGGAAAACCTGAAACACATGAATTGAATGAACAATTCAAATTGGCATTTTGTGAGAAATAGCCCTTAGTAGAAGAGGGTCCTTGTGCACCTTTTTCATTCCCTCGCTTTCTTTCCTGGTCCTATATTTTCTCTTTATTTCTCCTTCTCTGCTTCAGCTTTCTTAGCATATTTATTAACTTCACAGATTTTAAGAAAAAACAAGGGTGGAAAGGAAAAAGGGGGAAAACTTTCAAACAAATTGTGACATTCATAACAACAGTTGATATCACCAGTGTTTTACACTCTGAAGTAATCTTCTCTAATCCTTAAGAGCCTATGCTAATCTGTGCCATTCTTTTATCTTTTTGACTAAGTTATATATTTTATTATACCAATATCAGGAAGTTTAATGAAAGAAAGTGCTTTTTTAAATTTAATTTTATTTTTTTTACCTTAGTAAATTTCTAAAAGAATGGTCTTTTAAGTTATGATTTGCCTGGAAAATAGAGGTTAAAAAAATGCAACCAGATATAAAATAACTAATTTCTGATTTGTAACCATGATAGCTTTTAAATAGGTTTGTGCCTGTGTCAAAGGATTGCTATCAAGTGCTCATTGACTAATACATATAAGAAGCTTCTGTTCCCAAACAACTGAATAATCTAGAGGATTATTTATAACACATACTGCATTGTTTATCCACTCAAATCAGGTTCTTTTTCAGTCAGGCAGTCATTTAATTACTTATTTGCTGTATATCTCAAAAGCATGATCAAAAAAGATTGATAACATTCAACAATTGGCATTTGATAACAGTCAGTGATTGGTACCTAGTGACTGGCTAATAGGATTTAAAGATGACACAGAAATAAAGGCAACTGGTGTTTAGAGGAAAACGGTTATTTTCTACATCAAGCAGAATCTATAAAATCTTTTGAATCACGACAAGAGTCTGCAAGTATCCACTATGTGTTTAGTGCCAACCTGTATTGGCTCATGCACACACTGTCAAGATAAAGGTTCATTCACTGTAATGAATTAGCTTTTTGTTAGTTTAAGATAGATTACTATGATTGAAGAGTTAATAGTATGATAAATAATTCTTTTAAGCCCTCTTTTATGTTTATTGTGTGTTAAGATAGTATATCCATGCCTTCTGAAAACCGTGTATATAATACCAGATATCTAATTATATACTATATTTTTAATTTGAGCATCAGCTGTTTAATGTATTCTCTGTGCTCCCTTGTGCAGCTCAAATAAACCTTCCTTATGTTACACATACAAGCTATTTCCAAACAAGTCATCGTGTTTAAAGTGCAGTCTAATGGAACCTTATTTTAAGAATATTTTTGTTTGCCCAATTGAATGTTCCAGTGAAAGTTCTGGGCTGTATTACTATGTTAATGATACTGGTAGATTCTAATATATAATTATTTGAATCAAACTTTTGAAACAAGCAGCTTTTAACAATTTTTTAATATTTCTATTTCATCTTAAGTACCAGATGTGAGGGATTCGAAAATGTGTTTATTTTGGTCTTTTGGTCCTTCAGAGATTTTTCTGACTCAATATCACTCATCTCTTGTGGGTATGTATTTAGCCCCATTGAGTGAACAAGCTTTAAGGAGCGGCAATCTGTGTTCTTCTAAAATGAATGGTTAGGCCACCTGCACTTTTGGAAAAATCTCGAAGAGCTAGGAGAAAAAAAAAAAAAGTTACACAAACCTAGGCATTGCCCCAGATTAGATTAGGAGAACATCTATTGCAGTTTTCTAGTGTTTGTAGTGGGCAGAACATCTTCCGACAGAAAGCTTATAGTGGGTAACTCTGGAGTCATCTGTCTCAGAGGAAGTTTCTTCTAAACCCTCCCAATACCTCCTAAAGCATATGTTGTATCTAATTCAAATTAGACATCCTGATATAACTATGGCTGTTCTCATTTACTGTGTAAACATCTAATTAGTGTAATTCTTAGACATGCTCTTAGACTACTCAACATTTGGGAAACGCAAGTGTGTAATAAAAGGATGTCACTGCTATTTTAAATTAAACTTGTTCCCTATTGTTATCAGAAGAACAGCCTGTAAGGACACTGCCAGTAGATTTCATTTAGCAACTGGAGGAACAAAGTAGCCTTAAAAGAGTTCTAATTTTTCCTATATTTGTACAATGTTGACATCTATTCCCATGAAATCCAACAATGACACATTAAGACTTTGAGGGGCATGGGGAAGTTTCTTTTTCTAACCTCAGCATACTAAGTAGCCAGCTGAGATTGAGGAAATGCTCATTCTGCATAATAATGGCATACATGCATTCTGCTGATATTTCGTTGGCAGAGTTATCTTAAAGAAACAACACAGATCATCCATTCTACAGTCAGGTACTGAGAAATCAGAATATCTAATAGAAGTTCAGGCAATTAAAAGAATACATACCAGCACCTCTTGAATTTGTCAAATAAAAAGAAATTTAATGAATTCTTTTCCCAAGATGCAGCAAGAGACAATATGCTCAGCTAACTTTAGAAGCAGTGGGTGTTGTTATCAAAACAATACTGAGAATTCAGCTGTGTGCATTTAAAAAAAAATAAATTTCCATGTAAATATATAATAATATTACCACTGCAAAAAAGTACTATCTTACTGATGGATAGTATTTTTAGAGGTATGATATGTTTTGGTAAACTGGAGAGAAGAGTGGCCAAGAAGAGAGAAAGTTGGAAACACAGACATGGGGGAGAAGCCACAGAAGTGACTCAAACCTCATTAATGAAAGCAAATTGCTAGAATACAGTGCTGCAAACAAGTGACAAGAGCAAAAAATACAAGAATAACTGGCAAATCTTGAGAGAGATCATACAGTAAGGAGAATGAGTGATTGACTAAGCTGGCTTTTGAAAAAAAGAATTGGGAGACATACAGTGTTACTTAACCTAAAAAAAAAAAAGGTTGCTCAAAAAGATGTATTTAACCTTCACAGGGGGCAGCTAAGCTTGTTTTAATTAAAATGCTTTAGCTACTACTGTGGAGGAACACGTCGCCACATGCACCATCATCACATGGAAATCTGTTTGTAACTGAACTGAGTGAAATTTTTCTCTTGTTATACCTGGTGATAAATTCAGGACTAGGCCAAGTTCACAACACAAACACTAGGTGATAACCAGAACTTTTTCTAGTTTAGAAAGTGTCTTCATGAAACGACTGCAAGGTATCCAACTCAGGACCCCTAAGTGGCTCCTGCACAAAGCTGTATAATTAAACGACCTGGAGCAAAATAAATGTATCTATCTAGAAATAATGAAAGGCAGATTATTGACGTTGAAATTGCGCAAAGATTCTGTGAAGATTGTCTTGGTAAAAAAAATGTTGAATCAACTGGAAGAGAACAGAAAAAAGGGGAAAAACTTCAGCAGAGTCAATACATTACACTTCATTCATGTGCTTCATTAAAATGGTACTTAGGCATCTAGACATTACCATTTTCTTGATAAATATGTCAAGTATACAAAAAGTTAACAAAAAGCCATCAGAAAAAAAAAAAGAATCGTAATGTACTGCACTTCTGCTAATCCTTCCACAAAGCTATTAAGCCAAAAAGGAGACAGAATTTGCAGAAGAGCTGTCCCTTGTGAAATATGTGTACCTTTTAAAGCATGAATTACATTATAAAATGCATTTTAATGAACCTGTACACTGCAAATTAATGTGTTGTCTTGTTCCACATATTCTAGAGGCAGGAGCCTTTACTGAGATTTTCTGTTCTTACTACAGCTAAGGTTTACTTTCAGGACTTCGGCATTACATTATTTGAACATACTTTTTAAACATGGAGAAGAACTTAAAATAGCAAATTGAGAGGGTTTCTCTGGCTTTATTATGAAAGTCTTTGGCTTCTTCTGTGATCTATAAACAGAAATGCAACTTATCATAGAGTCATAGAAGGGTTTGTTTTGGAAGGGACCATTATAAAGGTTACAGAAGGACGTTCCAGCTGGCATAATACTCCTCCTAGCTGTCCTTCATTGCATAGGCTGTGGTCTGCCTAAAAGGAAGGGCATGGGAGTCTCAGCATTGCTCTTTATCAGGACACAAATGCTACTGCAAATGCAAGTGGTTCCCCAGGGCTTGAATGGAGCAGGGTGGGCAAGGAGAGAAGAGCCGCTACGACCAAGGTGCCCACATGGCTTCTTGTTTATAAAGAAACAAGCTATAGTTGTAAATTCTCAATTACCAGTTCGCAAGCCAGAAGCGCACAACTATGAAATCCTCATTTGAAACATGTGGTACTTCAGCTTGCAAATTCATGAATATTTCACGTGCTATACAAACAGAACAGCAAAAAGCAGCAGAGACCTCCCTGGATGGCAAATGTTCTGTAGTTTAAGTGAGTGTGGGCAAAAGCAGGGGGCCTTCACATTTTGAGCAGGAAACGAGCCTAACAATACAACAAGCCTTAATTTAGACTATTTTCTTAATGTGCTGTGAAGGGGATTGTGCTGGGTGATTTGCTGTAATGAACTCCACCTGGAAGCTTGGTAAATCTGAAACGGGGAGCTGACTTGTGGTGAGTTACTGTTGTCTCCTCAGCTCGGGTTGATTGAGCCCTAGTTTGGTCATTAAGTGACCATCCCAACAAGGAATGACGAGAAATATTTGGTGGCTGCCAGCTCAGTGTGCAATGTTTAACAGGCCGATTGCTGCATAGATGGGCTTGCTGAACAGCTCCCCTTCAAGAAGCAAAAAACTTCACTTCTCTTCAAAACTAGCTTTCATGAAAGAAATATTCCCACAGCTATAATGACAAGTGGAAAATACCAGGACAAATTAATTTATTAAGGCTGAACTTCAATACTATTTTAAGCCAGTGAGTCTTCTTAAGCTAGTTTAGGGTACATCACCCGTTGTCATTTTTAGTTCTCTATTTTTGCATTTCTGGTTTCTCCTCCTGGAAATAAAGCATTTGATGTATTTGAACTATAATATACAGCACTTAACTGTTAGATACATATGAGCGATTCCGTGTGTCAAAGGATCATCAGTTTAGCCAAGAACAAATTAATAGTTAATGGTACTACAAGTGCTTTTTACCTACTTTTAAATGTATTAGACCCTCAATAATCTTACTGTCCAGAGGCTACTTGCCAAAACAGTGTTAGATAGAAGTATTATGAAAAGTACAAATAAATTACATCTATGGAATCTGTGCAGTATTAACTATTAAAATACTAATACATTTGGAACAAATGGGATGCAGCACATTGTTCTGTAATTATATATATGTATATAATTTTTAACCTTCTTAAAAGGTTATTCTACTATGCTTTATAGTACAAAATATATGGAAGAAGAGTAGATTTAAACTGTAAAAACAACAGTTTGCTTTGATTGTTTCAGTGCAGTTTCATATTCACTTTTAAGTTGTAATTCAGTATGATTTGAAAACACCATGTTCTAAAAATTGCTCTGAACCAGAATCTGACTTTTCCTATGAAATTCATGTCCCAACCTAATACCAGTCAGAACTCAAAATTTTATAGACTGATCTCAGAGCACTGCTTCACACTTGGAAAGTTAAAATTTCATTTTGAAGTTACAAGTAGTTAATACCTAATTTTTGTATATTACTAACAGTACCTTTGACTGTCATAAAAGTCAAAACTAGAAATATAGAGGTAAATTAATTCTGATTATTTTAAGAATAGGAACAGTTGTAAAATGAATCTGTAAGGCTTGCTGACCAGACCATTCACCAAACTGAGACACTTCAAAAGGAATCTGGAAGCCCATGAATCTTTAAAAGTAGCTTAGGGTATTGTAAGGTAAAGTTTGTCTGAATAATATAAAAGCTTAAATATACGTTAACTTCAAATAAAATTTAGACAACAATGAAAATGTTGGTGGTAACTTTTACCTCCAGGGGAATTAATCATCTTATTTTGAACACTGTCTCAAGACCATAAAGACACAACATGATTTTCTCTGGAAAACTGAATAACAGGAAGGAGGAAGAATGTACATTTGATGGGCAGTATGTGCAGGGTGCTCTTCAGCATCTCACATTTGGCTGGGTATACCTGGAGGAATTAAAGCTGCTACAGACAACTCCACACATCAAACTTCCCAATGCAGGTGAGAGGACTGAAATGCTTTAAGCCTGCAAATTTAAAAACCTAAACTCATTTTATAAGACTGACCACAACCACCACAAATTAAGTCTTGTGAGAAATGACTTTGTTGTTTGTTTAAATTGTTCTAGGCATTCTGAATAATAGCAATAGTAATTTTTAAAAAAATGTTTTCTTCTGGTTTATAAAGGGCATAATGTATAAAAAGGCTTTGACAAATATATAAAAATACAAACTCGGTTTATACCACTTCAAAGCAGTGCACTAGGGTGGAGATAAATCATTAATAGAATTGTTCTCTAGAAAGAACAAAGATGTTTTGTGTATAATTATTGATCTTCTCAGTAGGACCCTTTACCACTTCATTGAGAAAACCTCTCATTTTACAGAAAGAAGCATTTAACTAGAAAAATTATCCTGATGACTTCTAATGTTGAAGATTACTTTATCTATAAAGCAATTAATTATTGGAGAATGAAGTGTTTTGAATGAAAGATCATAGGATCTGTTCTGAACCCTAAGCTGGAAAGCCAATGGTAGAAAACTTGGTTCTTAAAGGAGTCATATATTCAATGCCTGGAAGGTTTATTCAAATTTGTTTCTTTTCTGAAAGAATGGAATCAAACAAGTTAAAAAATAGATTCATGAGCTAAATCAGACCCTCTCCATATATTTTAAATTTCTGCAAAATCATCCTTTTTTTAAGACAAATTGCCTTTCTGTAAAAATTGAGCATTTTAATGTATTTTCAAAATCTATGGATTTCAACTCCTTATGAGGGACCAAAGGTTTAACCCCCAAAGCTTAAATGTATGCCAGAGTTTTAACCTCCTGTTAAACAGTTTAGCAACACAAAAGCTGGCATGAGGTTTGCTTTAGAAGTCATAAATATTTATCATGATCCCACTGAGAATGTTTAAAAAAAGTTTTGTATTTATGTGTGTGCATAAATACATATAAATACCAATTTTTTAAAAAGAACATTTCAATATCACTATCTATATTTTTATAAACAGCATAGTCTAGTCACATGATTTAAGTTTCTCACCTAAAAATCGTGTGAAAAATTTTGTACTCGATTGTAATTGAAGGGCTTTTGAAAGAATAGCATAGCAGAAAAATGCAGCAATGTGAACCTTCTTCCCATATCACAGCAATGCACATCAGGCACAGTGCAATACAAAATTATTCATAATTCACAAATAGCTAAATGAAATAGAGTTTCAGCTGGTGCCTTAATATTTCAGCGCCTTACAACATACCCTGCTTCAAGAATGATTAATACTTCTTAGTCTCTGTATCATGATTTTGTTGTTTACCACTAGTATGGAACTCAAATGTTTTCTATTCAGTACTTTTTAGAAACGGAGATCGCACTGCATGTCTTTAGTTGTCTTCTAACACTTTGCTGCCTCTCTTAGACGCACTCTGCCTTTGGGATGTACATTTCTCAACAGCCGACTTCTCCCTGCTTTGGTGACTCAACGATCAGGTGACCCAGGGCCTTTTTCCATCGTGGTTCATATTTCAGTAACTTCACAGGTCTCCTGACAATATATCTACTTTGCAGATATGAGATGACAGAGTTAGCTTTAAATGAATTAGCTCAGGTCAGCAGTTCAGTTGTAGCAGCCCAGTATGAACTCATTTATTCTGTTTGTCAGCAAAAGGGGTAAGTGTCATTCCTTAAGTCTCCTGAAGGAGAAAATAATTCTTTTTTTTTAAGAATTACAGAGCTTCCAAACAAACAACTAAATAAGGAAAAGGTCTTGCAGAAGTGTCTGTGTTAGTGCAGATCGTGCAGATAAACCAGTCAACCTTAGAACTGAAAAAATCTACTGTTGCATCAGCATGACATTATGTCCTCCCCTTTACCTGAATGCAATTCCATATCATATGCTGCACTTATATTAGTTCAAAGACACAATTTTCCCCAGCCCTAAATTGTGCCACATGGAAAACCAAGCTTATTTAGCAAAACCCTAGTATCTCTACACAGCATTGAGCTACTCTGTGCAGACAAACCATTAGGGATTCAGATCCACAAATTATAAAAAAGGTAAATGCTCCTAAGATGGGTGAGTTTTGAATATTATCTTTCTTGGTTAGCATCTTACTAACCTTATTTCTCCCTTCTTTATATGCTTCATTACAAAGTACTAATCATTTAGCCATTCACAATAAGTATATTAGTAACACAGGCAAAGTTAGAGAAAATACATGAATGATCCAAATTCAGAAGTGTTTACTCCTAGTAAGTCTTTGCAAGATTATATTATTATGGGCAGAAATTGGTGGAAAAGCTGTGCTAGTAGTCAAACCATCTGAAAACATGGCTTTTCTTTTGTCTTATACCACATTACTGCAATAAAAATAAGAGAGCGTAAATACGCAAGTAGCACACCAATGCACAAAATCAACCTCCTAAATAAATGTGTTGGTCCTGTGTAGGACACTTAGTCTAAATATCTGTCTGAATAAGGCTATACTTTGTGAAGTCTCATTTTTTTCACTTAAATCTGTTCAAGAGCAGTTAAGCATCCATAATAAGGACAGGACACAGGATGAAAACAGAATCACTGACACTGACGGATGGTCACCCACTGTTGATGGATAGAGGGCAGACATCCATTCTCATGTTTCCAGACCTCTCTGTAACACTTGACATTTTCAACCATAAGATACTGCCTGCCTCACAGAGGTGGCGGTGGTTCAGATATGTACACCAGAATGATGCAAATTCCTGCTGGAACTGGTCACCCTAACAGTAGTGATGGCAAATTGCATCTCTGCCACAAAGTTTCTTCTCACTCTCCCTCCATACTAGATGCCTTTAGGAAATGTCATTTATTTCAGAAATCCAAGAACTCAGCAGCAGAGGTTCCGTGAGCTAAGGAAACCTGCTTTGTGACAGGTACTCTCCTTCAAAGTGTTTAGTGTTCCGGGACCAGGTTAAATAAAGTTTCAGAACAAGGGTTGTTTTTTCTGACGAAATGTGGATGTTTACTATGAGAAAGAAGCTGGAGAAAATGCACTCTCTTGGACTTAGTGCAGACGACTGAATGTGCATGGTCATAGAAAACAAAAAAAACCCTCAGAAAACTCCACATCTTCCACTTGAAGGTAACACATTCTTTTTTGACCTTATTGATATAAACACTCAGCAGAAAGCGTCTATGATATTAAAGAAGCAAATACTACCCAAACAACATAATATAATAAATAATATACAAATAAAAACAAAATATAGAATAAATAACATACAAATAACAAACAAATAATAAAATATAATAACACAGCTTTTTTGACATTTCTATTGAAAAAGGGTTTTGAGTTATTGAAAAGTTTGGGAATAAGCAAAGATGGTATCATGTAGATGAGAAGAAATGTAGGATGATTAAGGAAGGGAAACTGTCTTGAAGAGATGGGGCGGGAGCACTAGAGATTGGGGAAATACAGATGAGTTTAATTGCAATGACTATCTTGAAAATCATCCTGCATATATTCTGGTCTGAGTCAACCACCATTCAATAGTTTCATTAATGACATAAACCCCATAATAAATAGTATGTTTACTGAATTTGCAGATGACACCAAACTGAGTTGAATTAGAATTACTCTAAAAAAAGGTTAAAATACAAAATCATCTTGACAAGTTGATGTCTCATCTGGGGGAAAAAAACCAGAGAACTACTCAGGAAGGACAAGTGCAAGGTGCTAACTTAAGCAGAACAAATAGGTTACATACAGGATGGGAAAACAGATGGTTACAAGCTTTAGAAAACAATCTAGAGGTTATAGCTGATCTTAAGATAGCTATGAATCTATGTCCTGCTCTTCTGAAAAAAGGCAAACACTATTTTGGGATGCATGAAACAGAAAATAGGTTACAAGATGTAAAACAATTTTCAACAGTTGTGGATATTAATCAGATTACTCTCTGGTTTGAGATGCCATCATTCAGTGAGGGTATAACTAAGCAGAAAGAGTCCAGAGGAGAATAATGAGAAGGATCAGAGGTCTACCTGACACATATTTGATCAGTCCTAAAAAAAGACTGATAAAATCAGAGATGAAAGATTAAAATACCTTTCAAATACATGGAGACCTGTTACAAAAAGGCAGGGAGTCATGTATGAGACAAAGGGAGAGAATTGAAGTTGGACATTGGGACAAACGTACTAATGCAAAGATAGTGAATCAGTGGCACAGACTGAGAATGCATTTTCTTTTTATCATTAGAAGCCTTTACAGATGAGTTAGACAAGTATCTGTCAGAAATGACATAGATGTGGCACAGGAAAATGGACTACAAAGCTTTTAGGGTCTCTTACAGCTTTTTAATTCACCTCCAATAAATTCTAACTCCAGAGAATCTTTTTTAATTAGCTCAGGCTGCAGAAAATGAAGGTTTTGCATCTCAAGATCTACATTCAATCTCAATATTATCTTCTAAAAAGGCAGTTTGGGTAGCAGTTAGGTAAAAGCATGGGTCTTCCCAAACTTGTAGAGTATCAGGCTTGTAGAAGTGGAAGTGGGTAAGAATAGCATAGAAAACAGCTGAAAAAGCAGGAAAGGACTAACAGGGTCTTAAATAGAAAAATCTTCAGTTTACTTAAGCAAAGAAAGTTCACTGAGTCTAGAACAACAATCTCACTAAAAAGTATGAATAGTTATACATCAGAAAATGGAGAGATTTGACCCAGAGACTTTCACAATTAAAAGAACAAAGAAGCAGGAGCTTGCTAGCAAGAATTCTCTGGGCTCTAGTAGCTTAAAGTCAAAATTTAAAGGACTTCAGAGGTCAAAACACTTGAATAATAGCTTACCCAGAATCTCTGCTGTAAAGTGCATAGAACAAAAAGTCCAAAACATCACAAGTAAAAAAAATAATTTTAAAAGAAACAAAACAAACAAACAAATAAAAAAACCAGAAAGATGAACAAGCCAAGGTTGATTGACTTCTGTCAAAATTTCTAATTTAGATATGTATTATGACAAATCTGAAAAGGAAAATTCTTCTTGCCTGTAAGAATGTGGATTCTGATGGGAAATACATAGGATGTTTAAATAACCCTCACTGGATTTATGAAAAATACACAGTTATTTCTTTATTTGCAAACCCTTGAAATGTATTTTAATATATAAAATTTTCTGATTTTTATCAGTCTGTAAAAATATCTAGTGTCTGGAAGTCCACATCAGATTTACTAAAACTCATATTTACTTCTTTATATTCCTCAACAGCTGTTATCAAAATTAAAAAATAGTAAAAAAGATTACATAAAAAAAATCTTATTTTATTACATTTGGGAATATCTGTTCTCCTATGATTCAAAATGACAAGTTTGACAAGAAATGGAAAACAAAAAGGGGAATGGAAAACTAGAAAGAATGTAAAATGAAGTGAGAGGGATCTAAGTTATAGTCCCAAATAAAATAAGAAGACATATTGTATAGGAGTTTTTTAAAAAACTTTTTAAAACTACAACATTTTAGCTTCACTATACTAACAGTAGTCTAAACAAGTAGGAAGTATAAAAAGGTAATGAAGACAAATGTGGGCTACTTTGAAAGGATCAGAAAGCCTGAATTCCTTTAACTATGATCCCAAAGAAGACAAACTTTGGTGGATTTATATCAGCTATGTCCAATCCCACATTGTCACAGCACTACAAAATCAGTTTAGCATCTCTCAGATATTGATATTTATCCCTGACAAGTTCACTGACGTAGACACAAGAACTGCCCAGAAACAATATCTTAGAAACAATCCCAACTCAGTCAAAACAAAGTTCAGCACAAGCAGCTCTGCATGGGTCCTCCATGTCACTAATCCATAACCTTTCCCACCTCCCCATAATGGATACAAAGATTGGCTGAAGTTGACTTTTTTTTTCCCCAGTTGAAGTTATCTTGTCTTCTAACTTGATTTTTTTCCTTCCTTAATGAAAATCTAATTAGAAATTCCCTTCTGTGTTCAGCTAGTTTTTAATCTGTACAAATATTAATTATTTTCTATAAGGCCAAGATTAGCATAAAATACTTGTAGGAGGAGGAGAAACAGTAGATACTCCTTCCAATTTTTTCTTAGCTATACATATAAAGAGGGTACACGTTCCATTAAAAAAGAAGACAGCTTGCTATTTTTTTTGTCTGTTAGAAAAGCCTACAAAGAGAGCTTTTAAAGATTTTTTCTGGGCACTGTTCGTTTTGAATGATGAAAGTTTCAGATTACCAAGTTAAACATCACCTCCTAGAACGCACAGGTCTTTTGGGTAAAAGAGGTAAATCTTGTCAAAAGGGATAAGCTTCAGGTGGAAGTGTGAAGGCAGCACACATCCTGCAGTTGTCTATGCAGAACACCAACAAGAAAAGCCACATAACCAAAATCTCAGACCAATATTCCTTTCATAAGCTGTGATATGTTCTTTCTACCTGTTTGTATGTTTTCCTTAAAATTTGCTTAGTTGTTGATGAATACGATGGTTTCAAAGTACTTTTAGAAATAGTTAAGTAAGCTACTTGGCACACAAAAGGTAATGTTTAAAAGGTATCCAACATCATGACTACCCATTTCCATAAATCACATACAGCTTCTTGATACATCCATAACTGTTTAGTTAACATGACAACAAAGGTTACTTATTTCATGATTTATAACAAGTGAAAGAGGAGACTCCCTGAAGGGGAATAGTTACTGAGAATGGAAAATTTGAGCATAAGAAGAAAAATGTTTAAAATTTTCTGTTTAAAAGTTTTGTTTTAAAATAAAAAATGTGCAACTGAACATTTTGGGGTTCTTGCCAGGGCAGACACTTGCCTGAAAAATATGGAATAAGACTATGAAAGGGTCACTTTCCATAGAAATTTTATACAAGCACATTCTGATGCTATAAAAAACCCCAACCAACCAAACAAAAAAAACCCAATCCCAAAACAAAAGAGTCATAGCAGGCAGCAGAAACTTTCTTGAGAAACATTCTTAAGAAACTGCTAAAGTAGATCAATCAATTAAAAGGACTATGCAAATCTAGGGCTTCAAAAAGGTAGGCAGGCTGAAACAATGAAATGCTGAAATGGTGCCATAGACCAGGGCTGTATAGGACAGGCGGAGGGAAGCATACCATTTCCCCAAAAGCCCTCACTAAGACATGTCAGTTTTTACCCCAAAAGACCATGCCTGTCTTTGACACAAGGATTTAAAACTTTTCTTATAATTAAAGAAAGTAAGACTTAACATACTTTGCATATTCGTAACAATAAAGAAATACTGGTTGAAAGTTACATCAAGAGACTCCAATCCGCCACGTAAAGTAAAACTACCACCGATCCTGAATCAGTCCTGATGAGAGGCTGATCACCTGCGGTTCCTCAGGTCAACCTTTTGCTTTCTTAAGCTATAACTTTAGACTCTGTTTTCATTCATTTGTGGACACAAAAAAACCCAAATAAATAAAAAATGGGGTTCCGATCATCATTCCAGGGAGAGAACAGGAATGTAAAATGAAGCAGCAGTATTTTTATTTCCCCAAATTGAGGACTGAACAGCTGTATCAATTTCTTCCCCTTAAAACACTGAGGGAAAAGTTACAAATTTTCCTCTGACATCTTTGTATTTCCCACTGGTGTTTTGTATCTTAGAAGTTAACATACCTTACATACCAGGACATCCTATATTTTACAGTTGCTATGGCAATTGCTAATTGGATATTGATTAGAAGAGTAAGTAGTGTTCTAAAAAAGCTATGCAATTAGCTACACAACCCTAAGGATATCTAGAATGGTATTAACATATGCACTTTCGCTTTGAAAAATTTCTGTATCATCATTGCTTTCAGGTTATCAAACACTTGCTGACTGAATCTAACCCATTTTCAAAGCTTTGCACCTCTGAGCAGCCACATCCCAGTTTTCACATGCAGATCTGACATGAGCTGAACTACTGCAGCATGGAGTTCAGCATTATTAAACAGGCTGGTCTTTCTGTGAAGATGCAAAGAAATGTCATAATGGGACTGTTAAACATATTTTGCTCAGGGCCACATTGAGCTCTAAATAAGAATATTTTCAAAGGAGTCAAGAAGCTCAGATTTTCCTTGAAATCAAGTGACTGGTGATTTGTAATTAGTAAGTGCCTGCATCCCAATCTTCCTAAAGCCAACAAGGATATCTCAGTTTCTCCCGAGTTGATCTGGATCTGATCAGTAGAGGGGGAACATGAAAGAAGAGAGAAGATTGAACTGCATCCAAGTCCATATAAATTCTGATTATCTACTGAGAGAAAGGACATTTCACTCAATTTCAACTGTAAGGTGCAAAAAGGACTTAGGCCAGCAAGAGTCCTCTTTGAGGGTTTCGGGTAAAATTCTAAATGATTAACCTTGGTACTCCAAGGTGATAAAACACGATGCACAAACATCTGTAATTCACTGAAAGCACAGGCTTACATAAATAAATAGTGTTTTTCATTCCTAAATTGCTTGGTATTTACAAGGACAAAAACATTTATGTAGAGAGTCACAGTACATTACCTGAGAAATTACTGTTATGAATGCATATGCAAGGACGTATCTGACAT
Source organism: Buteo buteo (assembly GCF_964188355.1). Taxonomy (NCBI): domain Eukaryota; kingdom Metazoa; phylum Chordata; class Aves; order Accipitriformes; family Accipitridae; genus Buteo; species Buteo buteo. Next base: position 85,474,078 of record NC_134204.1, on the reverse strand, counting down.
AATTATGATTTTGGTGCTAGATACTAGCTAGATCTGAGTGTTTTTACAGTTTGAATTCAGCATTGCTTAGTTTAGTAATTGACTGTGATAATTAAATTTGCATAACATTTAAAACTATTTAGTAAACTACTTTCCAGTTTTAACTTTATCTGTTGGATTGTTATTTGTACTTTTATATGGATACATTTGACTTCTTGTGGGATTTCTAAGCACTCAGTGTTACAAACTGCAAAATCAACTACACACAATACACTGTGGTCATTTGAAAATGACCATACATTTTAAAAATGAATATTTATTCAGACTTTTTAAAAATCCTTTTACAGCATTACTTATCTAGATCTTTGCTAAACAGAGTGGCAAGCTAGTGATCAATAATGAATTCATAACAGATTTGAGGAGCTCAGAATGTTTATACATAAGGATAAGTATTTGGGTATTTTATAAACGACAGCATATAGTATACTTTCTAAAACCATATTTTTTTTTTAAAGCAAAAATACTATGTACACTATATATACATACGTCATTTACCACCTTTTAAATTTCACAGGAAATCTAAGTTGTTATTAAATGCAGTGTAATTTACATTATGGCTTTCACATTATAAAACAGAAAACAATTTTAGTAAATTAACTGTAGTTCATGAGGCAGGAAATATTTACTTTACAAAAAAAACCCCACCCAAACAAAACCAAACCAAAATCAAAATATAACCCACAAAAATGCCAATCAAAACTCTGTCTATCATGGTAGCATGACAACATTAGACTTTTAATCTTCTGGAAGTTACTGATAAATCAGGTAAAGAAAATTAACTACTATTCTTTCTAAAATTTTAAGTGAGTGATTCTTTAAAGAAGGGTCCTTAAAATACAGTGCTCATAGTGACCAGTGTCTTTTGCTGAAAGAGAAAATGATTGTAATGTTTCTTTATTTGATCAATATTTTTTCTTCTGTTCATAGATGAAATCTTATTACCTATTTCCACTGGCAAAAAATAGGCAACAGACTGATGTCATTTAACTTGATGGGGATGTTGGAGATACCTCCAACAAGGTTACTTAGACTCAGCAGGAAATAAAAACACAAGTAGTATAAAAAATAAGTTTTATTTTAGTCCACATTAAATACTGATCTAATAAAGATGATCTGTAACTTCCTTGTCTGTACAATTAAACCAAGGTATTGATTATATATACTATATTTTAATGATTTACAGATGGTATATAGCATTTAGAAAAGAAGACTTTATTAAAAAGATGTAACTTTAGTGTAGGAAAACATTATCAATTCTGCTTCTCCAGAGTAAAAAAATGCAAAAGCATTTTTTAAAGTTACTTTCAAACTACTTTCCTTGCTTCATAAAATGCCACTGGCAAAAATAATGCTGCTTTTATAATGTAACTGTGGTGACATATTTGTAAAGCAGCATGTAAGCACTCATAAAAGGGTAATGACTTCCTTAAGTGATAATAAAATAAGCTTTCACGTGGAGATACACTGAGGTGCTACTGTTCATGTGCAACAGTAGTAGCATTACCTATTTATTTCTTATCTTCTACAACTCAAGGTTTTACAGGATAGGAATCGTTAGTATCTGTTTGGTGCAAGCCAGATTGGGACATTATGGGTGCATCTACACTACCATTTTACTGCAGTTCAAAAATGTAATTTGGAAGCAAATCTCAGCATCAGCATATCTAACCCTAGCAAATCGCCCCCAAGTTATTGTGAGTGCTCTTACATCATGTGTGCCAAGTTTCTTTTGGATTAAATTAAAATGGAAGATGCAGTCTTGGAGAATATATGAAAAGCTGTAATCACATGGGACCATACCAGTAACTTGCAAGTAAATCTTCTAAAATGTACAGTTTGAAGGACGGCAACACAAAGAGCTTAAAAATTTCATTTGCTTTTGTTGCTAACTCATAGTTTCTGTATTATGCAGGCTGGATAATGTCACTAATTCAGCCTGTTTGGTGATGACAATGCTTTGGGGAAGAGCATGGCACCAGCTGGGCTCCTACAGAAACCAGTGAGGGATTTTCACCCCTCCAGCCAGAACTCAGCAAAGAAATCTCTGCTTTCTCATTGATTTCTTATGGGATTGCCACTTCTGTATTCATGCAGATATGTGAGGGTCAGTAACATGAATCAAGTGAAGAAAGTGTCCAGAGCATACCTTGTCTCTAGATTAATCCAGCTACATGCTTTCTTTTTAGATGGTCAACTGTTTTTAAAGACAGTTTGTAATCACCACAAGTGAGATACTTATGGTCACAAGTGGGAGATTTGGCTTAGATACCCCAGGTGAGGACTTCCAGTCCTTCAGGATAGACTTAAAGTACATACATATATGGTTGCATACACAGATAGAGAAAAATTTGTAGAATTAGACAAAATAAATCCGGGTAGAGATTATACAGCAACAAGGGAACGAAAGCCTTTATCTTCATTGCCCTCTTTTGGAACAATGAAATTCACAGAGCTCAGAGTGAAGTGCTCTCATTTGAGTGGATCTGGCTGTGGAATGACCTTTTTAGAGGAAATTAGTGTATGAGGAAATTAACTTATTGATAAAGGCTTCCTAATCCTAGCTGATAACTTTTGCAAAGTAATATCTTTACCATTCATTTTCAAATGTTCTAACCCCAGAGAAATGCCTTCTACTCTCTCATAAGGGAAAACAGAACCTCTAAGTACATTTCAAGTCAATACACTTTACTTATAAGGAAGTCATAACTAATAATAACAGGTGTCGATACGAAACTCAAAGTTTAAATGAGCATTAAAAATACACGGAATGTAATTGATTTAATGATTTTAATGAAATATTTCATTTGAAAGAGACTTTTGATGAACAAAAGCTTTAAAGGAAATATTTTTGTTCCAGTGGCATTTCATTGGAAAGGTTTCTATGTCCCACAGGGAATTTGTGGGTAAAATGAGACTTATTCACTTTACGATAATCATCTGGCTAGGAAGAATCAACTTTTTAATAATTTCATAAACTTTTTTCCTATCCTTTTTGTACATATGTGGGCATGCACATCTGTTTATATGTTTATGTGTGAGAGAGAGAGACTGAAAGAGCAAGAGAAAGAGATATCTTCTGTATCAACATCAAGACAAAACCAATACCTTTTGAAAGTGAAAGGCAACCATGCTGACACTCTCCCTCTACTTTCTTACCTGCTCCACACATCATTAAGTCAGTTAACTTCCCTGAAGACTCAAGACTGACTCCCTGCTCTAGCCAAGTTAAGACCAGATCTCACATCACACAAGTTTGTGCTAAATGCTGGATGCTAATATCCATTTATCTCCCTTTCTGAGTCAACAGATAATTAATGACTGACACAACATGCAACATCCCACAAAAAGAGAATGAAAAAGCACCGTATCAGGATGGTCAACAACTTTGCAGATGTGACATGCTTCAGGGGACTTTCAAGATGGAGGTTCAAAAACCCTGTACCAATTAAATTGGAAAGGAACTGCAAAGTGGGCTGTTCGTGTTCTACAGAATAATAATACCAATGTGATCTAATCCCCATGCTGATGTCCATCAGTTTGTTTAAACTTTTCAGTTGTAGTTTCCCTGTTCTGATAATGAGACTAACCACAGCCTAAACATTTTATTCAGCATCCTTTCTGTCACAGCTCTCCAAACACAAGGTAGAAATAGGAAAATCCTAGCTATATAACAAGTCATTTATATAGAGGGCACAGGAGAGTGACTAAATGATTTAGCCACAAAAGAAGGGCATGTAGGCAGACTATGGTTTAATCCACCTGTTTGAAAAGTAAACAAACCACCACAGTTAAGAAGGACAGAAACCAAAACAGGCAAAGGCAAAGAGAGAATGACTCTGTTAACATAAGTGATAAAGCCCTCACACAGTGGAAAACTTAAAAATCAAATAATTGGACATGCCTGCATGCTGGCATTCCTCAGAGAAGGCAGACAATAGATTTTGCTACTAATTTTAATATTCTACTTGCTCCATAAAATGTGAAATACAAAGTGCAGACTCAGCACTGAGAATGAACATGAACTGAGAGATAAATCTCCAGATACATCAAGCTAACAACATAAAAAAAATAACCATCAGGTTTAAAGATCCCTTTGTGTTCCTCCAATTCTAAAGGTCTCCAGTGTAAATTCCAGACTTCAGACTTCAAACTTTGTAGTAGGAAATAATTTTGGAGATGATGGAAGAGGAAGGAATTGTCTGTTCTTCCAACCTAGCTCTAGCCCATAATGATAATATATTTCAAAGGAATCTTTGAATTTGTGTTGTTCAACACATATCTGATTAATGTAGTGTTGTATATATTTTTTTTTCCCCCTAAAAGTCACCCTCCTGATCATAGACAGAAGAGAAAAGAACACATGTAAATACCTTCTTTCATGAATTTTATACTCATTTGTGTACAAACACTAAGGTTGCAATTCTCACTACTCTGCTGGCTCCTGTGCAGCACTCCTGTGGCACAAAGCAGCTACAGCACTGAAACCAGCCAGTGCAATATTTCTCCCACTGGGATAAGATTTAATTAGTGTTATAATTTAACTAAGGGGCTTAGACTACAGCAAATAAAGTAAGAGTACACCTCTCTGACATTTCTGGATAGGAAGACACTGGGGAAGAGTCAGATGAAGAAAAAACCACAAACAGGTAAAATGGATGAAAAAAAGCATTCAAAAGCAGTTAAAATTGCTAAAGTTTCTGGGTTTATCAGGTTTTCAGCTACATAGAGCCAACTTGAAAAAAAAATAAAGCTTTCACGGTGCTAGAATTATATACTTTTCTGTTTGCCATCTGCAATCTATTACTGTCTCTCTGTGTGGTCCTTACTGAAATACAGCTGCTAAGGAAGAAAAAGAATAACCCTCCTCTTTAATATATTTTCCATGATGTATGCACACTCCTAATCTTTTGGTGTAGAAGCCACTGTGCAAGTCCAATCCCCCTTCATATGGATTATAGCTCTCGATCTGCTCCTAAACAAGATGGGTTTATCAAAAATGGATTGCAGGTAGGGTAGCGGAGGGACAGTCTCCAAAGCTCAGAAGGCCAGTTTTGGTTTCACCTTTGCTGCTTAAAAACCACAAACAGAACCTACAGTGAAGACAGTGGCAGAGATTTGTAGTGATGAAGCAGACCCAAACAGCATTTCTGGTAACAGGCCAGTTTCCAGAAGCTCAACTTACTGTACAAGAGAAAAAAAAAAAAGAGGACTCACAATGATAAGTACTTTTGACAAAGGACAAATTTTGAAAATTGTCACTCCTTATAAACCCATTTATAGCATGTTTCTCATGACAAAATTAATTTTACAGTTTGTTTTTCTTTTTAGTAACTTGAAGAATAAGTTGTTTCAGAGCATCAGAGTCACAACTACAACTTCAATTAAAAATTCACAGAAAGGGCTGCTACTAGAGATTCAGTCACTGAACACAGATATTGTCACTTGAACATCATTGCACTTTGTCTTTCAACAATCTCTTATTTTGTAGCAAAGTTGTAAAGGTCAGATTTGGATTCAGAGTCTCCCAGTAATAAAGGAGGATCCAGCTTGGTCTCCTATTTAAAATTATTTCACATCTATCTTTTACATCTGTCTCTGAACTTCCCAAAGTTGCAGGTGGATGAATGAGCATGCACTATCACTGAGCCTGCTCCCACTGAAAGGAGAAAACTGTGGTAAAGTAACTTTACCAAGTGAGAGCATCATCCCAGCTGCAGCCCTCAGGTGCTCTCTAGGCAATGCATGCTGCTTGCAGTTACTGAAGAGTGACCTGAAAATGCTGTTGTTCAGCTTCTCTTGTTAACCATTAAAGTCTCATCTCACACTAGTTTTTCAATAACTATGTAGTCCACCAATATCCTACTAGATACTAGTGCAATAAAACAAAGATATACTGTTGCAGCCAAGTCCCTGAAAGTCTATTAGCTTTTCAATTAAAAGCATGCAGTGTTAAACATGCATATGTGACAAGTACTTTTAAAAAAGTCTACTTAATTATGAATAACAGAAACTTCATTTTTTTTTAAGAACAGTCATCACACCCCAAGAGAATATGTGAAATTCTCAAAGAAGCAGCACAGAGCCAAGAAAACAGCTACAGAGAGCAGCTAGTAGGTACCTATATAAAATGAACATTGGGGTTCCAGTCTTGGACTTTTCATTTTAGTAGCATACAGTACAGATCAGGGAAACTGCTGTTGCTGAAAATACACTTACATTGACTTTGGAACCATTTTTGTTTAGGACAACCTACTGTAAGCATTTGTAAGGTCTCCAGACCTGGAGAAATACAGAGGGCAGAATCTCTACTGTTCAAATTAATCTTCATTCAGAATCTTCGTGCCTGAAGAATAACTCAAAAGTGCCACAGGAGAATCTGCCCTACAATAAGGTAAACATGAATGCACTTTACTAGTATTTGCACATCCTAAGTGGTACAGAGACACCTTAGGCCAACAAACCAAACAAAATACTGTCCCAGTAACTGCTTTCAACTGTTTTCAAGCTGAGTGACTTGTGATTTTCACAATGTGGAAGAAGCCACTTTACTGTGTAAGACAAAAAAAAGGCAACTATGTGATCCAATTCTTTAATACCTGTATTAAGCTTCTCTTATCTTTCTGAATAAATTATACAAAAGAAAGTGGTTTATCTTAGAATTAAAATTAAAAAAAAATCAGAATGGATTGCATAACAGTTGTAGAAGCCTCACAGAATAGATACTTTAATAGATTAGAGGAATTTGTGAATCATTCACTTTTTCAGTAAAAAATTACCCATGGAGGTTCATGCTCTTTTTGTGTAAATTTCATTATATATATTTGTTAAAAACACCTCATTACTTAATAAAAACCAAGCAAAACATATATGACACTACCAAACATTGAGCAAGGTGGATTAGAAGGTGGAGTTATACTTAGAATAATAGTTGGAATAGTATTTCACTCTGAGTATTTCAATAAACGAGTCTGAGCTAGAAACCAGAAGTTTCTAGAACTTTCATTCATGCCAAAAACCTTTGGAGTGAACATGTAAGGAGCGAGGAGGTAATCAATAACAGCCAAACCAGGAGACTCACAAGGTCTTTAATTTAAATATTTTAAAGCTAATTAATTTATTTTTTAAAAATCTCTTTAAATGGTTTTAAATCTCTTTAAATACCAAACACATTGAATTGCTTGATACAAAGAACTTTGCAGTAATACAACATAATGATGACAAAATATTCTTTTAAAGGTGAGAACATGATGCTGAATGGGAATAACAGAGCTCAGAGACCTGGTCTTCTGGATGCCGAGGCTATGTGCATTTACAGGGCCTCTCCTGTTCATAATCAATGAAGTGTCAAGCAGCACATCAAATAACCATGAGAGGAGCTGAAGCTAAAAGACAGAAACTGTAACAAGAATACGGCTTTAGCCTAAGAATAAAACATGCACTATTAAGAGTCTGAAAAATATAGCTCAGTCTATCCATCTTTTTTTTTTGGTCTCCTTTCTCTAAAATTAAGCTATATTTTATCCACAGACAATACATTGCATTAATTTTGCTAATTCCTAATCCTAGGAGAGAAACTATTATAGCCTGTAACATTGAAAATGTGTCCCAGTTGTTAGATTTTTGTTCCATCAGATATGTTTTACATCTACATATATAAAACATAAACCACAGTTATTGATAATGAATCCAATATACATTTTACCAGTAGATAATAATAATAATGACACACTCTTGTATTATCAAGTAAGAAAAATCTATTGTGTAGCTGCCTTTTATTTTAAAGACTATTAAAGTCAAGCAGAAATTTAATGGCTTTAGGAAAAGCTTTATTCCAGTCTGCAAACTGCTGTTTTGTAAATTAAACATCTACATGTGTTATTCTGATGAACTGACTTTACTAAATCCTCCAAAATTATATTGAATTCCTATTTTGAAGTTTATCTAATCTTTTATAGTACCTAAAAGAAGCACGCAATATAGAATGTGTGGCTGGGATTTACTTCACTAACCCACTTATGTTAAACATATCTTTTCTCATCAAATCCTATATGTTTTACATGCATCAAAAAATAATTACAGCAACATATTAATATCGCTAAGAGACTTGATATAGGCACTCTGAGGAATAGCATTACAGCCATAACTCAGATCTTGTTATCTTTGGGAAAAAAATAGATATTGTTACAGCAGTAAAAGTATACAGTATGTGTCTAATCAAGAGATGAATTTTAAATAAATCCCTTAAGAGGTCTCAAACATAATGAACTTAATGAAAATTAACACAGTGTGAAACAGAGCAGAAATGGAATCATGGACAGCATAAATCAGTGCTCAGACTGGAAGTTCTTAAAAGCTCATATTATAATTTTGAAAACAATTATCTTAAGAGGTCTTAATAACGAAAAAGCAATAAAGCTATTATAGCCATCCTCTGGAGTGCTCCACTTCACCTTGTTATTAAACTGTTAAAACACAAATAATGCGCTTCAGGCTGGATGACCTCCAAATTTGTTAACATGAACTCTCTCTGTTTTAAAGCAAGGTCACCAAACAGGACTCAATCTAGGAGCAAAAAGGTTAAGCAACTTAAACAATGTGTTCCAATATAATTTCGTCAAGGTAAGGATCAAACTCAATTATGAGAGATAAGAGAAAATAGATTTTTCCCCCTTTCATCATAATTCTGATTACTATTGACCAATTTTAATACAGTGACTGTCAGGTAGCTTATTATTATTAGTGACCCGATACTCTGGTTACTTCCTGTTTATGGAGCAGATTAACAGGAGGACACTCTTGAATAAAAAAATTAAAGACTACACACTATTTTACCTACCTGCCTGGGAATTTTTACTTGCAATAAGCAAGTTTAAACAGAGTTTATCATCACTCATAAATTATTTTGAAAACAGCTTCTTCACTCTGCATTTCTTTTAAGGAGATCATGAAGATGGCATGATTTCTACTTTTAAAGACTTTTTCAGTTTTGTGTCAAAACTGTCTTTACAAAAGATGGCACCAGTGTTCTAGGTTAAAAAGTAATTAAAGTGAAGTGGGGTATGAAATTTACATTCTTTATACAAGATTCACTTTTGACTTGTCCTGATAATACATGATAATAGTAAAATCATATCAGTATCACCTGCCAATTCTGTTTATTAGCAACAGGAACATAATTATACAACAAACCATCTCACAAAGGCAGCAGTGTAATGATTTCACCCCAAGCAGCCTCAGTATTATTGATTTCTGGGATGCATATCTAGAATGAAGAACTAACTCCACCTTCACATGCTTTGTACCTTGATCTGAATGAAGAAACTACCTGTAAGAGGCTGTTAAGTCCCAGTTATGCCTGCTGGGATTTGTGGGAATGGAATATATTCCATTTCACCTTACTATAGAGATTTCAGAGGACCGTTTGCTTTTATTCTGAGTTGGAAAAAAACCTATCCTTATATTCCTGCAGGGATCAGCTGAAGCCAGGGCTGCTACAAGTGTTTGCAGGATCGAATTCTTTAC
>NC_134204.1:85427017-85459517 GCF_964188355.1 Buteo buteo | reverse complement strand
CATCCTGGCCTGTACCAGAAATGGTGTGGCCAGCAGGAGCAGGGCAGGGATCGTCCCCCTGTACTGGGCACTGGTGAGGCCGCCCCTCGAGTCCTGTGTTCAGTTTTGGGCCCCTCACTGCAGGAAAGACATGGAGGGGCTGGAGCGTGTCCAGAGAAGGGCAACCGAGCTGGTGAAGGGTCTAGAGTACACGTCTTCTGAAGGAGCTGCTGAAGGAACTGGGGTTGTTTAGTCTGGAGAAGAGGAGGCTGAGTGGAGACCTGATCGCTCTCTGCAACTACCTGAAAGGAGGGTGTAGTGAGGTGGGGGTCGGTCTCTTCTCCCACGTAACAAGAGCAAATGGCCTCAGGTTGTGCCAGAGGAGGTTTAGATTGGATATTAGGAAAAATTTCTCCACTGAAAGGGTTGTCAAGGATTGGAACAGGCTGCCCAGGGAAGTGGTGGAATCACCATCCCTGGAGGTGTTTAGAAGACGGGTAGATGGTGGTGCTTGGGGACATGGTTTAGTGGTGGACTTGGCAGTGCTGGGTTAACAGTTGTACTCCGTGATCTTAAAGGTCTTTTCCAAAATAAATGGTTCCATGGTTCTATGATTCTATCTAAACTACCATGAAATTGGCATTGTTTAAGAAAGTAAAACATTTACCATTTGTATCTTTCCTTAGAGCATGTGTATGATGCTGTAGTATGCACATCCACAGACCTATTCCATGGATTCTTTTTCCCTTGTTTCATTCATAACCTGTGCACCTTTTTGTTACGTTATGCATGAGAGTTTTAGGTCTCAAAGCTTTCCGTAAGGATAGTGCAATCCTTACTCTATGGTCAGGGAAGCAGAGGCACTTAGAGGCAGACAAACACATAGGCTGAGAGCAGTACCAGCCTTTGGGTCTGATCCTGATCTCATGCTCCATCTTGTGAGCCACCCTAATGGTTGTGTCTGAATTATCAAGTAGTGCAGTGCAATTTCACACCCATGCAATGAAATCATCCTGAAGACACCATGTCCACCCTGTCCAGGCTTCAGGGGCTTTGTGTCAGACTAAGTCTAGTCTGGGTCCTGTGTGCTGAACACCAGTAAGTGGTTGGAGTGTGTCAGATGGAGCATATCTAATTTATTTTCACCCAAACAAGATCTAGCTCATAATCTGTGAACCAAACCTCTGTAAAGAGCAATGACCATGAGATTGACTGGAAAAGTGCAGTATTTGTTTGAACTATAAGCTTACAAATATGCACCCATTCTAACAAAGAAATGTGAGAAGAAGAGTATACATAAGCTATATACTTAACTTCAACAGCTTTTTTTCACAACATAGCAATGATACTAAAGAATACACAGCTAAGTATTCAGGTGCATTAGTGTAAGGTAATGAATTGATCTTTCAGTTCTACATGTTATTTATTCCCTTCATCATTTATACATTTCATTCCTATCAAATTTCGGAGCTCTACAGATATTTAATTCACAGCCAAAAGCCACTGAATCAAGATAAAAAGAAATAAAAATTCAGTATACTATGCTGAGAAATTGAATGACAAGTTGTAAATAATAGCTATTTTGTTCATTTTTCCTTGTTAAATTTTTGGGTAAATGAAATTAAAAAAGCATAACTTTTGACACAGTCACAATAGATTGTCAAAACTAGAAATTTGAGATGAGTGATGTGAAGTATGCATGAAAGAGCTTCCCTATTGTGTTGTTTTCTCATCTTTAACTTTTACAACTTTCTATTCCTGTTTTAACCACATGCTCCATTCCAACTGCTTCTCTAACCCTATCACACCTCTTTGATCCCCGAAATTCCCTCTAATCTCAACAGTCACATCACATGGGAGGTTGCACAGAAGATGCAAACATAATTGTTTCATAGCAATTTTTTTATTTTTTTAAATGATGTTCCACCACTTGTCCAAGCCATCCTTCAGAGCATTTGGTACTCTACAAGACCTGAAATGTATGCATTTCCAAGAATACTACTATATTTAATTCCTGAGATATCAAATGCTGCCCAACTTGTAGACAATGTCAGATTCAGAAAACAAAGTCTCTTTTAAGTTTTCTAATATATTTTCAGCTATGGGACACACTGATTTTGGTAACTAAGTACATGTAGCCACATAATCTGTAGAAGAACATCTGTAGTATCACAAGTGATGTCGATGTTTTGAAACCTGTGTGCCAAAGAAAGGAGGTTGAAGGACTAGAAGAAAAACTTAGAAGTTTAGTTCCTGAGGTGTAAACCAGCGCCTGGCGATACAACCAAAATTCAGGAGGATTTTATAGGTTTAATCAGAAATTCAGTTTTTATTTGGAATTCTGGTGGGTTACTGGGTTGGCCATAAAGTGAGACTACAGTTTTAAATAGGAATTGGATTTTGCATTTGTTTAAGTAGAATTCATTTAATTGAGCTCCCAGTGTTCAAACAAGAAACAATCTTTTCACTTTTGCATAAAAGACAGAGTTTATCATGGTCCCTTAAATAATCAAAAGAAATTACACAACTAAAATAAGAATCTTAACATGGGGGAAAGGTCATTGGGGTAGAGATAAATCTGGGTCTTGTGTGTAGAGATTGTAATTAAAGCCATGAAAACAGATGAGGTTGAGAGGAACATATAAAAGGTTGCAAATCAACACGACTGCACAACCTCCATGACCTTAGCTCAATGCTAAGCAGGTTGCTGCAGAAATCAGTGATTTCAGGGTTCTGTAGTGCCACCAAAACATATGTCTGTTATTACGAAAAGAAAGAAGTTTTACCAACTACCACCCCCCATCCTGACAAAAAAAAAGGGACCAAATGGCAGGAATGTGACATTAAACCAGTGCAATCATTGTCATTAGAAAAACATGGAGAAATGTGAAGACACTGAAGCAGACCTTTGACCTACTGTTAAAGCCTTGCCAAAACTACAGCAGTACTCTGGAGCAAGAAAAGAAAGGATTTGTACATTTAAGAGACTGAAGTGGCTCAGCAGATGAGCCCCAGAGCCAGGAAAGGGGAGGTAGAAGAAATGCCCAATGGTTAGGCCATTGTGGTCAGATGTAGGTCTGCAGTGAGGTCACCTTAGGCTGTGGTGGAACATAGTCTCCGTAATGATTACTCAGCATCAAGCTGTCTATGACTGTATCTTGCCCTGACTTTTTAACTGCTCCAGCTTGCTCTCCTGTAATTGGTTTTAAGTAAATTAGGTCACTGTGAAGAGTTCCCATGACTCTTCCTTCTCTGCATCACTTCTGGAGATGCTGACATCTCTCAAACATGGCTCTGGGGTGATTAGAAAAATATTGATTTATGGCTGGGGAACTCTGTTAGATATGTAAGTGTAGTCTTCCTGCTCTGTGCCATCCCTTTCCTCCATATCCCTCTGATGCCCACTCCTTCCACATACACACGAAGTGAGGATATCTCAGCCTTTAACAGAGGGCTCCCTGTATCTTTAACAGTGTTCTAGAAATATAAAGGAAAACAGTGAAGTTCTTTTTTTTTTTCTGTTAAAAAAAAATAAAATTGAAAGGTCCTCATCAAAACAGCATTGTGAGAACTATGTTTGGGCCTGATCTAAATTTAAGCTTTAATCAAATAACAAAGCAACAGGAAATTTAGTAAGATGGCCTAACATAAACAAAGAAATGAAGAAGCTCAGGAGCTGACTTTCCTTAGTTCCAAGACAACAATTTTTTCTTTGTTAGGTATTTATTTTGTTAAAAGCATCCACAGGGAATTCTTTTAGGTTTTAGTTAAAATTTGAGTGTTGAAAAAACCCAAACCAAAATCAAATCTACAAAAAATGAAAACAAAGACAAACCCATGATGATTTTTCTTAACCATTGTTAATGAAAAATATTACTTTTTCTTCAGCAATTGTAAAATTTTGGTTGTGAGTGAAGTGTAAAAACCATATGAAAAAGATTTGAATAACTATTTTTGAGCCTTAAAATTTTCTGGCATATTTAAACATGAGGTACACCAGGATCTACCTCAAGGGTACTCTCTGTATGTGTGTGACTTGTACTTTTTATGAGACACTTAATTATGTCTTTAAGTGGGGGAAATGAGAATATCCAATACTCCAGGTAAACAGTGAGCAATAGAAAAACAAATGCTATGTCTGGACAATAGCCTTCTTTAAAAGAGGATTCAGGGCATTGTATTTTGCAGAAAATGTCAGTTGAGTGTGCAAAGCCCAGAAAGCCAAGGTCAGAAGAAAATAGGACAGGCAACAGATGAAGGTGAGGCCTTACAGTCCCACAAGGATCCGAGTTCAGGTGCTGAAGTTCTGAATGCAGAGCAGTGAAGCATGAAGAGGAGACTCAAAAATAGCAATCAGAAATCAAAAAATATGTGGTGCAGTCATTCAAATGCATAAGAGGCTATCAGCAAGTGGAGTCTGGAGATTCAAAGCCAGGGACTACTAAGGGAAGAAGTGAGAAGACAATACTCTAAATTAAGGACAGTTACATTTACTTAGTGATACACTTCCCAGGGAAACTTCATGTCAGGACCATGTTAGCCAAATTCCCATCCTCCTGACTGATAAATTCAGAAGGGTATAGTTGGAAATGTATGTCCCTGCCCAAGTTTTTCAAATTAAACAAGCAGCTTGAAGTTTTGGAGTCACACAACACAATAGCTTTGCAAAAGACAGAAAGTGTTCACCACTTGAAATATAACTTACAGAAGTTAGTAATAATATTCTAACCATTTTATAAATCCTGATCTTATTCCAGTGCTACTGCTTTTGATGGGATTAACAATGAAAGAAATGTTTATAGTTCCCCGAATACAGGTTTACCCATTTCAATTAAAAATATTCTAAGAGTGACCACCAAACTTTATGTACTTCTCTAATTTAAATGCTACAGGGTATGGTATTCTTTACAAAATAAATTTTCTTCATTGTGTGAATATATTCTTGGTTTAGTAAATATTTCAGAAACTAGAAAGCTATTCCTACTCGCATAACCTACAAGTTGAAAAAAAAATATGTTTCTGATGCTTCTCTGTCTGCAAAAGGATAATTTGCTTTGGATATTGAAACCGAATGGGAAAATCACATATTTCTAAATTTGATTTCAGAAGATCCTGCATGTGAGAAGTAAGGAAGGGGGATCAGCAGTACTGGCACCTTAGATTTCTGGAGGGCAGACTTTGGCCTGTTTAGGTGCCTGGTTGACAGAGTCCCTTCGGAGGCAGTTCTGAAGGTCAAAGCAGTCCAGGAAGGCTGGACATTCTTCAGGAAGGAAATCTTCAAGGTGCAGGAGGAGGCCATCCCCATGTGCCGAAAGAGGAACCAGCAGGGAATAAGACTAGCCTGGCTGAACAGAGAGCTTTGGCTGGAACTCAGGAGAAAAGGAGTGTTTATGACCTTTGGAAGAAGGGGCAGGCAACTCAGGAGGACTACAAGGATGTCGTGAAGTTAAGCAGGGAGAAAATTAGAAAGGCCAAAGACCAACTCAACTTAATCTGGCTACTGCTGTAAAAGACAATAAAAAATGTTTCTATAAATTCATTAGCAACAAAAGTAGGGCTAAGGAGAATCTCCATCCTTTATTGGATGTTGGGGGAAACATAGTGACAAAGGATAAGGAGAAGGCTGAGGTATTCAATGACTTCTTTGCCTCAGCCTTTAATAGTAAGACCAGGTGTTCTCCAGCACCCAGCCCCCTGAGCTGGAAGACAGGGACGGGGAGCAGAATGAAGCCCCCATAATCCATGAGGAGATGGTTAGTGACCCGCTACACCACTGAGACAGACACAAGTCTATGGGGCCAGGTGGGATCCACCCAAGGGTGCTGAGGGAGCTGGCAGAAGTGCTCACCAAGCTGCTTTTGGTCATTTATCAGCAGTCCTGGCTAACCGGGGAGATCCCAGTTGACCAGAGGTTAGCAAATGTGATGCTCATCTACAAGAAGGGTTGGAAGGAGGATCCAGGGAACTACAGGCCTGTCAGTCTGACCTCGGTGCCAGGGAAGGTTATGGAGTAGATCGTCTTGAGTGCCATCACGCGGCATGTGCAGGACAACCAGGGGATCGGGCCCAGCCAGCGCAGGTTTGCGAAAGGCAGGTGCTGCCTGACTAACCCGATCTCTGTCTACGACAAGGTGACGCACTTAATGGATGAGGGAAAGGCTGAGGATATCATCTACCTAGACTTTAGTAAAGTCTTTGACACCGTTTCCCACAGCATTCTCCTGGAGAAACTGGCTGCTCATGGCTTGGATGGGCGTACTCTTTGCTGGCTGAAAAACTGGCTGGATGGGCAAGCCCAAGGAGTGGTGGTGAATGGAGTGAAATCTAGTTGGCGGCGGGTCACAAGTGGTGTTCCCCAGGGCTCGGTATTGGGGCTAGTTCTGTTTCATATCTTCATCAACTATCTGGACAAGGGTATTGAGTGCACCACCAGTGAGTCTGCAGATGACACCAAGTTGGGCGGGAGTGTTGATCTGCTCGAGGGCAGGAAGGCTCTACAGAGGGACCTGGACAGGCTGGATCGATGGGCTGAGGCCATTCGTATGAAGTTCAACAAGGCCAAGTGGTGGGTCCTGCACTTGGGTCACAACAACCCCATGCAGCGCTACTGGCTTGGGGAAGAGTGGCTGGAAAGCTGCCCGGCAGAGAAAGACCTGGGGGTGCTGGTCGACAGCCGAATGAATGTGAGCCAGCAGTGTGCCCAGGTGGCCAAGAAGGCCAACGGCATCCTGGCCTGTACCAGAAATGGTGTGGCCAGCAGGAGCAGGGAGGTGATCGTCCCCCTGTACTGGGCACTGGTGAGGCCGCCCCTCGAGTCCTGTGTTCAGTTTTGGGCCCCTCATTGCAGGAAAGACATGGAGGTGCTGGAGCGTGTCCAGAGAAGGGCAACCGAGCTGGTGAGGGGTCTGGAGCACAAGTCTGATGAGGAGCGGCTGAGGGAACTGGGGCTGTTTAGTCTGGAGAAGAGGAGGCTGAGGGGAGACCTTATGGCTCTCTACAACTACCTGAAGGGGGTTGTAGTGAAGTGGGTGCTGGTCTCTTCTCCCAAGTAACAAGCAATAGGGTGAAAGGAAACAGACTCAAGTTGTGGCAGGGGAGGTTTAGATTGGATATTAGGAAAAATTTCTCCACTGAAAGGGTTGTCAAGGATTGGAACAGGCTGCCCAGGGAAGTGGTGGAGTCACCATCCCTGGAGGTGTTTAAAAGATGGGTAGACGTGGCACTTAGTGACATGGTTTAGTGGTGGACTTGGCAGTGCTGGGTTAACAGTTGTACTCAGTGATCTTAAAGGTCTTTTCCAAAATAAATGGTTCTATGATTCTTACTGACAGTCTTATCAAAAGAATATAAAGGCTGAGATCAATACGCACTTTCACCTCACATGAAATTGCTTTTAAAAGTAACTCTTCAAAACAAGGTTCAATATACATGTAAATATACTTCACATACTTCAATAAATGAGAAAATTCAAGATTTTTCCTGTTGCTTTGCTCTACAGTTTGGTTATATCTTAGTTTATGATACACAGATTATGCTGTGCTGTAAATGACAGCCAGAGTCAAACTCATCTATGGGTATGTGTTAAAAGCTCACTGTAAGTTATTAATAAATCATGGATGAAAATTAATACTACGTCTATAGTTAAATGATGCAGATGTGTCCTCATACTAAAACTGTGTGACTTTTACAACACAAAACAAAACCAAATGCTCAATTTTTTGCCATATTTAAGCATGTACTTACTTACTTCTGATTATCTTTTTAATTTTTTTTACTTTTCTGGGTAAACGAGAATGCACAGCCTGTGAAGAAAGAGCAAACACAGTTTAAGCTAAGACTGTGGTCATAGTCAGATAAAGGATGCTTGGTGCATGCCTTTACTTTACATTTCCAAGAACATAACAGATTTTATTTCTATATGTGTATATACAAAAACATAAAGAGATATTAGGATATATCAAGGAAATACAAATCAGATATCTATCTTGTAACTGGCTTTCAAAGGAATTTGATGATGAATTTGATTGTCTCTTTCTCTTTATCTCATTGAAAAGCATGGTTGCACTTTCTGGCCAACTAAAATGTCATTCCTTTTCTATCATGAATGGTAAACTCCTACCACTTATTTCTGCTTCTACATGGAGTAGAGTAAACACCACAGTCACTGACTCTGCAGGAATATTTTTCTCCTTGTTTCAGATCCAAGCATTCACATTGGTAGAAGAATCATGCAACTATTGGAGAAGAACTAATCTGAAGTAGGCGCTGGTGTGACCAAAGCTTGGAGAGAGTGTTAGAAACTTGAAGTCACACAAACTTTTCTTTGGTTTTGATAACCACTCTAGTTTTTTCTTTATATTTCAGCTGATTTTTTCTTGAAACATAATGGTAAATTTTCATTCATACACCTAAACTTTACATGCTAACCTTACACTTCTTTGCATCATCCATATTTTCCCCATGAATTAAAAAAAAAACCAAAATCCAAAAGCAAACTATATCTATTAAACCTTCCCAAGGTCACGGACCTGCGTCTTTTTCTGCTCCTCAACAAAGTACTCATTTTTCTTAGTTTCCTGTCAGTATACCATGATATCCTTCACATCTGTCTGTGCCTTTGCTTTTATTAGCAGAAAATACAGCCATAGCTTTAGTGTCATGTGTACTATAAAGACAGGATTTTCAAGAGATTTGACAACTCTCATATTTTCCGAAGTATTCTCGATGTAACACAGAAACAGTTTATTACCGTTAAGTAGTGACTGTCTCTCCAGCTTGAATAATGAAGTCCTCTAGGTCAATATTTTATACAATGATGCATTTAAGGAAGCATTCCTCTGCAGTCGAGCACTAAAACAATGGGTGTCATAATAGAAATCTATGTATTATCAATCTTAGATGCCACTATAATCAATCTAATTCTTTGAGTAGTGAAAATACAATATGTTATTGTGTTAAACCAAGAATTTTCTTCTTCAAAAATGTTTATAAAAGAACATAATAAAATTATTTATAGAGGCCAGCTCTGCTGTACAAGGTAGAATAAATTTAACCTTCTATGAACAGTGCTTTCAGCTGCAGGAGATTTACATCTGTTACCTGTAAAACAAATTTCCAAAAGGTGCACCAACATAGTTTTTGAGAATTATACAGCCACCCAAGCAAAACATTAAGTCTTCACTGTTTCACAATATTTCCTCTCATATGAAAATTCTAAAATTACCACAAATTAAAAAATTAACCATCATTAACTAATTTACAAAAAGTTTTGATTTTGATTTTTATCCCAGAATGACACAGTTCTTGAAACAAGATCTTTTAGTAGGTCATTTTTGCAAATATCATGGAATACAAAATATGTGAATAAGCTTTCAGACAAATAATTAGAAAATAAGATAACTGGTGCAATTTTAACAGCAGAAGCTATAAACCATACCCAGCATGGATATTTAATCAGAAATACATCAACCTTGCAAACACTTAAAATAATGAATAATCTTTTTCATATGAGTAATCCTGCAGAATTCAGTTATGCATATACTTAAGTCTTTTTTTTTTTTTTTCTTAGAGGATACAGACATTTTTAATATCAGGAGTTCTTAGTTAAACACATTTTATGTACTTTGTGTGTTTCAGATCACTTTATGTAACAAAAATATTCTGCAAATACAGAACAGAAATAATAAAAAAAAAGTATTACAACCTCTTAGTTTTTTGCTTGTATGCTACTTGGATTTCTTCTATATCCTTGACAAAGTAAAACAAAATGTACAATAGTTAGTCATAAGATGAATTCCAAGGTCAATATTAAATTTATAATTTGGCATTGAAGGCAATTGTAATTTTTTTAGGTTTAATTGTAGGGGGTAGTGTAAACCAGTGCCATAATCAAGCAATAATTAAAACAGTTCTGAAACTCCAGAGCTGGGCGAGTCTTGCTGAAATTGCCTCTAAAAGCATCATCCACATGCTTTTAAGTCTCATCTTCATGTGTAACTTTGCGGCACTCTCTGCTGCATGACTCACATATTCAGGAGACAGTTTGTCCTCCCTGTGCAACATAAATAGATTCTTTAATTATTGTTAGGCTGTAAACAGAACTGGAGAAAAAAGTATCCACAGAAAATGAGGAGAACTGGGGACGGAGGATAAAGACGCAGGTCAATGTGTTCCTTTTAAGTCACCCACTCCAACTAGCTAATTTCAGCCCCCTCTGTGAATCTGTTCTAGTATTTCTGAGAATAAAAAAATGTTCTATTTGCTTGTAGTTTCTACTAAACAAAAAAATAATAAGATATGCAGAGCAAACAAGGACATTCTCAGTTTCTGAGGTTCTTTACACTGCTTCTTCCAAATCCTTTTTCAGCCATATTCTTCTCCAAGCACACATATTCAGGTAAATTCGAGTTTAAACCCATAGCAATGTTAGTATTAGATATACCACAGCTACGTGTGATGGACTACCACCTTTCCAAGGGGCTATCCAGAGAAGATGCTATACCTTCTTTCTCAGAGTGAGAAGAAGCATTCACCAATACGTGTGACCCAAGAAAAAAATTTCGTAACATTAGCTTATTTATTGATCTTCAAAGTGTATTACAAACATAACTAATCTCCCCAATACCTCACTGAAGTCACTTATCATACTGTACAGATGTGTAAATTGACCTGAGGAACTTAAGGCACTCACCCAAAGGTATGGTATGAATATGTATCATAATCAGGATTAGATTTCAGGAGCCTCCTTCTTAAGCCCCTGTTCATACTCTAATGCTTTTCAGGATGAATAAATTATAGGTTTTCAAGAATAAATGTGAGAGTGAATGAATAAGTTATAGGGAGACATGATCACAGACCAGTCCTGATTCAGCCCCAAAGCTTGCTCATTCCTACATAGTACACTTACAAGACTCTTAATAGATCAGAACAAATGTAGTTTTAAATGTATACTATGGAGAAAATTCACATTCTCCCTAGGACTGTGAAGGAAAACCCATGCAAGTATTCTCTTGAAAATTGAGTCTAAAAATTTAATTTGGAGGCACAGGGTTTTCTACTCTATTTCAGTTTCTGAAGGAACTACCTCTGCAGCAGATTAGTTTACAGAATCTGCATGTGCAAAGTGGCTTGAAATGTACGGCAAATGGACACACATTGTGTATCTTCGTCGAAAAATACATACTTATACTCATTCTAAAGAAAATTGAAATGGTTAAAGCAGTAGCCTTAGTCTAGTTGAAGTCCTTGCTCATCTCTAGATGACCAAGTGCACTGAGATCACTGCAAAATTACAGGCTGCAAAATAAACATAGAAACACAGCACTCATGCCCTAACAGTGTCCTGTTTCAATTGGGATAGAGTTAATTTTTTTTCTAGTAGCTGGTATAGTGTTATGTTTTGGGTTCAGTATGAGAAGAATGTGGATAACACACTGATGTTTTCAGTTGTTGCTAAGTAGTGTTTATACTAAGTCAAGGTTTTTCAGCTTCTGATGCCCAGCCAGCAAGAAGGCTGGAGGGGCACAAGAAGTTGGGAGGGGACACAGCCAGGGCAGCTGACCCCAACTGGCCAAAGGGGGATTCCAGACCATGGGACATCATGCCCAGTATATAAACTGGGGGAAGTTGACCTGAGGGGATCACTGCTCAGGAACTAACTGGGCATTGGTTGGTGAGTGATGAGCAATTGCATTGTGCAGCACTTGTTTTGTGTGTTCCAATCCTTTTATTGTTATTGTCATTTTATTATTGTTCTTCTTATAATTTTCTTCCTTTCTGTCCTGTTAAACTGTTCTTATCTCAACCCATGAGTTTGACTTTTTTTCCACAATCCTGTCCCCCATGCCACTGGGGGGGGGGGGGGAGAGGGGAGGAATGAGTGAGCAGCTGTGTGGTGCTGGCTGGGGTTAAACCATGACACATGGGCACACACAAACCTTTTAATAAAATCAGACTGAATCCTTTTTTTTCCCACAGCACAACTGTCCTAACAAAACAGAGCTCCAAACTTTGCTCTCTGTTTTCTAGATCTTCACTGGTTTCTCTCCCCGGGCACAAAAAACATTTTCTCCTCTCAAGGAGCAGATCTGTGAGAGGTCATAAGATGTTGCTTTTCTCTGATGAAAGTTATCCAAACATCCCAAAACTATGATCCACCAGGAAATGTTTTGTTGTTGTAAAACACAGGTTAAAAATCAGTATGTTTCTCTCACTTTGTCAGTTCTGGAGGATTTGAGTTGACACATGTAGTTTATACTTGTTCGGTCTAAAAAGCTAGGTTCTGTCACAACCCAGACTGGACAGACCAGGGAGTCCTGTTTAATTCAAAATTCCCTCGGGCTAAATTAAGGTGAAAGGACACCAAATGATTGGTTAAAGACTTCATTTATGACAGAAGCAAAAGAAACTGGGGAGGCGTGGTAGCAGGTGGCAGGGTTTCTCACAACAGGAGTTGGCATAAGACTACTTCTGTAAACTGTGTAACCATATACATCAATTGAGGGAATAAGGAGATCCCTCCCGTTGAGTCACGAGATTCAGAGCAGACCCCCTTGCTTTCTAGACTCCTTCTCAGAGAAGGGTCTAGGGGCAGCTGGATCCACTCTTAGTCTCAGACTTGGTCAACAGTTTGTGTCTTGAAATGGATGAGGTGTGGGGATTGTGGAAAAAGAAAAAGAAAGAGAGAAGAAGACAGAGAGAAAGAAAGGAAGAGAGAAAGATTTCACGGGTCCTGGGTCCAGCGTTGGTCCAGTCAGCTGAGGGGTCCAGTCCTGGTGGGCTTGCACACCCAGGGCTTCAGTTGGTGTCCTTTTATCATCCTTGCCCCTCCTTCAGGTGGGCACCCGAACTCCTCAGGTTAATGAGCAGTTTGTGAGACTTTGGGCTTGGGGGTCGTTTGTGGAGTAACTTCTCCTTCCCTGCAGATGTGGCCATTGTTTGATCTTTGTATCAGAACAGCTTATCAGAATGGGGAGCTGTGGACCCTCCAGCACACCCTCCCCCTCCTGTTGCTGATGTCTGAGCTGATGGGCTTTTCACCTTGGGTCCTCGCTGTGCAGGGTTTGTCTTTAAGCAGAACTTACCCCACCACAATGGTTGAGACATTAACTCTTTCAGTCTCTCACAGGTCCAGCGGGCTACTGGCTGTTCAGGCAAGAACAAAAAGAGAGGGACTGACACTCAGGTGACAAAAACACCCAAAGCAACCATAAAAAACATCGCACAAGAATCTGCAAAATGAGACTGACTATTAGAATTCATAGGAATTTTTGTAGAAACTGTTGTTTAGGGTAGTTCTAATCAAAGACTACATGAAGTAAGTTTCAGGCTGCCTGATTCCTGAGGGACAAAAAGTCGCATTGGAATTAATTTTAGCTGTTTATAAGGCATCATGTCACTAACTAGATACCATGATTACCCTGATTATTTTTTTCAAAGGGTGAATATATGAAAAAGTAGCAGACACTGTTCTTTTTTTAGTCTTCAAAGCTACAGAGTTTCCAAGAATTATAAGATCCTAAATATTTCACAGTATAATCTAATGCTACATTTGTGAGGACTGAAAAAAAAAAGATTGATTCAAAACTTTTGTAAGAGCACCTACCATGTTCTAACCACAAATATTACAATGCAGTGGATAGCATAACCGATCTGTCGTGTTCTTTCATGCTATTACATGAGGAGGGAGATAGGAATATTTTGTTATGATAATATGCAGTATGATGATGATGACACTATACAGGAATTCACTAAAATTTATATTTTTTCTATATATATGATATTTTTGTCTGAGGTGGTGTTCTGTATGACCTCAGTATAGTACAAACAACAGGGGAAAAGATTGAATGATAGAGTGATCATTAAATAGCCTGAGTTAATTCTTCTCCTTGCACTTTGCCAGACCACCCATTTGCCTGAGAATGTTACATTTTGTTTTCAACATCAAAGGGCATGTGTTTACATAGTCTGCTATTCTTCAGGGCCAAAATAAAGTTTGAATCTTCTCCCAGTGGATGCAGGTAATATCTCTGGCTTGCTCCAGTCCTATGTATTCACCTTCTATGTGTGATCTTTGATAGGGAACAAACAAAAGGGCATTAGCCCACAGAACCACTCATATCTGTGCTTTTTATGGCAGGTTGAACAATTGTGCATCCACAGGTAACACAGAAAAAGGACATGCTCAAGACACTTCTCACCTATGCTTTCTTTTTGCTCAGAGTAAAGATCATTGTTTTTCATCATTATGAATTGTAAGGTCAGATTCTGACCTTATTTAAACTAGTATAATGTGGAAGAATTCCACTCCCTTCATTTCATAGCTTGTCTTCCTACTTGCCATGATTTTTCAATGCTTCAAATGTTCTATAACATTAAAATTATATTAAATAGAAAGTTAAGTCACAGGCAAGTTAGATCTGACATGTACAAGTTCAGAATCTGGCCTTTATTACATAAATACTATCACCATTTATGTAAAATTTCAGCTACAATAAAATCTAGTCTAAGCAACATTTATATCACTGTATTATTCTAAATTACAATTGATGGTAATTACAAACTGAAGCAAGGGTACAGGACATTATCATGTAAGAATCTCTCCATTGCCTCAAGATATATAAAAGCAACTAATATGTCAGCCTGACTCTTGTAAATGTTCTAGCTACAGCTCTTTTCATTACACCCTTATATAATCTAATTTTGACAAGGGCCTTGGCTAACCTGGAACAGATGCTGTGGCTCAGATCACAATACACTGCAATTCAGCACATAATATGTTTCTAAAAAGGAAGAAAGGAAAAAGAGTGCATACAGGAGGGAGCACTTGATCAGCTGCTTGCACTGTTCAGTTCCAATGAACATCAGAAATAATGCCTGATGTTGTATTTTATTTGTAGTCAGATATGTGTTGGAGATAACATCTGATTTAGAACACTGACACCCAGACTCTGAAGCCCAGATCTATGCTCTGAAAAATTCAGAAAAACTTTGCAATAATTTAAATGTATTATTTTTTAATATTGTATTATTAGCAGACTAGCAAATCTGACATTTTGACAATCTTTGAAGTAGGTCACAATGGAAGGAATTGTAGCTTGCCTCAGCCAAGAAGTACTGAAAAATCCAATGAGAAAATCTTGGGTATAATCAATGTCTTGGTTTACACCCTTATTGTTTCTCCTTTTTCCTCTGTCAGGGCTTGGTGTGATTTTGGAGTACCTGATTTTTAGATAAAAGTATGGTGTTCGGTAATCATCTTATTGATGAACAACATCTCACTTGATATGAAGTTATTATCTGTGAGATCAGGGCAAGGCTGAGTGCTGAGATTCCCCTCACTGCCTGGTTTGGCCTCAGTGAGTCCCCACTCCAGTACTGCTGGTCCGTACTAAGCAGCAGTCTCATCTCTTGCCAAGAAATAACCAAAACAGGGAAAGAGGTGTCCTTCTCTTTGACTTTTTAATTACTTACTGTATCTGAGCACTCAAAAAGTTCCAAGGAGCCATGGTTAAGTACTTTTTATTGTGTTGTCTGACTGTTTGCTGGAATTATATATATAGATTCAGAAAAGACAGAAAGAAGAAGTGTGAAAAAAATATGAAACGTTATGGGCTTTCTACCTTTGTCTTTCAAATCTATTTAACAAGTTCAGTTTTAGTTTTCTACTTATTTTCCTTTGAAAATAAGAATTAAGAGAATAAGCATAAAAAGTTTTAAGCAGAAATCAGCAAGGTAAATACACTGGACTTGTATCCAGCAGAGTCCTTGGCTCCTGTGGATCTCTATTCATTTTTACTAAAGTCGAATTTGAATGTACATGTCTGTGAACAGGAGAAACAGGGAAGAAGTGCCTTTAGTAGGTTATTATTGCTTAAAATCACATCAAATTTGGTTAATTCATTATATAAACACAGTGATGAAATCTATATCAAATATATTTCTTCTTTAAAATAAAAATAAAAACCAGTGTATGCATTCTAAGCCCTAACAGCTGAAAACATATAAAACTCACACTTACAATTTTCAGTATTTCTTATAACTATCAGCTTTTCCAAATAAATTTTTAACAAATCATGAAAACTGATAGACGCAAACCTCACATGGGAAATAAATCAACTGAAAATTTTACAGCAATAGGAAGGATTATCTGAATCTAATGAACTGCAGTTAATGAGCATTTCTGATTAACCAAAAATATTTTTCCTTAACAATAATCTTCATATACACATTTTTATTATTGTATTATTATTTCATTTCTTTTTTCTTTTTTTTTTTTTAAATTTTTATTGAACTCTTAGTGCCACTAGTGAAGGTAGTTATTTCAAAGTAAGAAATAAATAGGGGATTAAGCCACACTTTTGGAAATGAATTCTCAGCATCCCACATAACATTTTTTCTACTAAGTAACTTTTATTGAGAGTTAACTGCCTTCCAAACCACCCAGTCACACATTATACTGAATTTTTAAGTGTATGTTTAGAAAAAACTTGAAATACATTTGAACATGTGTGTTAGAATGTAAATGGCTTTCAAAATATTGTATCACATTCTTTCATTCAAAGAGGTAACTACAGGTGGAGAAGTTACAAAGCAGTTGTTATTTTTCTTTCAGTTACCTAATGCTTTCATGGTAACCTGTTTTCAGTTTCTCATAAAAAAATATTTTACCTAAACTGTTCAGGCTGAAATCCTGCATAGTTTTAATTGCTTTAAGACACCCTTCAAAGCACTTGGAAAAGAGTTCATCTCCTTTCAGTCATCAGGGAAAAGCTGGTGGTTTTAAGAGTGACATTGCTGATGTTTTCAGACTATTTTTAAGGCATTTGATAATTTGCTTTGGAACAAAACCTTCACATTTAGGTAGAAATCAGTCCTGACATAAATTAGTTTTGGGGTGAATTTCTTTAAAATATTTTTGTATTTCTAAATTCTAAGTTGCTATTTCCACATACAAAACACAAAGTTTGCTCCTATTTATTTTAACTGTTCCATCCATACAGAGTAAATATATACTGCACTGCTGGACCATATAGAAACCTCTATAAACTATGGAAAGCTCTTCAGCACTTCATCTCAATAACCCACACCTTGGTACTCAAATCATTAAGTGAGAGACATGTGTTTCAACATCTTCTAAACGAGGAGAGAATTGAGTACATGTACAAGCATGTTGTAGGCAGGTGTTCTCATCACTAGGTTTTTATGGAGAGGGTGATAGCTCCCTGCATCATTTAAAAGAGAAAACATTTACAGCTTCATTTTGTGAAAAGACTTCTTTGGTCTGTACGTTAGCCATATGCATGCTTACTGGAACCAGAGATTGGTTGGAAAACCCACAAGGGGAGAGCAGCACCTTTTATCTTAGCCTTGTTAATGTATAAATATCCACCCACCAGCTCAAGCCAAAGGGGATGTTGGCATATACCAGAGGAGGCAATAAATATTCCAAAAGAAAAGCTGGGATTAAAAAAAAAAGATTATTTTTTTTTTCCAAAGAGAGACACTCTTAAGTTTATTCAGCCTCAAGTTGCAAAGTATTTGGATTAAATTTTTGAGCTTGGATAACAAAAGTCTACTTAAAACCTGTTAAAAATGCCTCTGAATATGTCTACACACTGCACAGAGATGCACCATGCACACCCCCCTGTCCAAAGCAAGACATTACAACCTGGAGCTGCACCCTGCAGGCTGTTCGCCAGGGTTGAATGTGGCAATCTCCACTACAACTCATGGGATTTCAGGTAGCGTCTCTTGATAAAGCTCTGTCACCTTTGCCAAAAAGGGTTTAGAAGAACTTGAGTTAACGTTTATAGACGTATTTCAGACCAGGCTGTAGTCTTTGGCTCTGTGGCTGATTTGTTCTGATGCTTTACTCACTTTGCAGTGATTATTGTGCAGAGTCTTGCATTGCTATGTTAGCAGGCTGACGAGCATGCTTCTACCTGACTTGCAGAAATCATCATTTCGAAGGGCATTGAAAACCTGGAGACGATTCCTCAGACTAAGCACCCTCTGCTTCTGTCTATTGCTCGCCATAGCAGGTAACTCTACCCACTGAAAGATGTCTCCTCAGTGCTGAAATTGCCAATTTCCACTTCATAAACTAGCCTTTATCTTAGAAAAGCCCTTCACCTTTTGGGTACTTCTGAATCTTTAATTAGGCTTCTGGGTATTGCAGGACATTACTCAAGTATTGCTACAGCACAGGAATGGGATGTCTTTTTATCTGTCAATCTATAAATGGACTATATACTATATTCACAATATATACAAAATAGTAACTAGGTTTCAGTATCTAAAGGGACAGCAATAAAATGTAAATCAGATTCACATCTATATTTATATGAACTCAGAAATGCTTTCTTTTCCTATATTCCATTTAGTTAACATCATTAAAACAGTTACACAATATGATCCTAGGATTCATCTTAAGTGAAATCGCACCCCAGGTCCCAGTTTCCTTAGTTTGAGGAAATGCACAAGTTTATGCTTCTACTGGCCTTTTACATTGTATTCAGAGTCAAATAAAGGATACCCTCTCATTTCCTATGATACATAACTAAATCAGAAGGCCAGTTTGAACATGATAATTCAGCTTCAGGAAAGCTATTTTTAAGCTACTTTGAGAAAGATCTATTTTCTATCTCTTATTAGCAATTATGTTAGTACTTTACTTAGCTGCAAACAGAATTTTAAAGTTACTGGAGTGGAAATGTTCCCTACCACCTGGTGGGGCAGTACCAGTTCTAACTGCATTTATTCTTTGTACCTGTTTTCTATCTAAATCTTAAT
Organism: Buteo buteo; assembly: GCF_964188355.1. Lineage (NCBI taxonomy): Eukaryota > Metazoa > Chordata > Aves > Accipitriformes > Accipitridae > Buteo > Buteo buteo. The sequence continues at coordinate 85,440,746 of NC_134204.1, read as the reverse complement.
AAGTACATAAACTACAGCAGTGTACGTACACAGCTCTTTGCTTGTTCTTGAGCAAGACTAGACAGCACAAGACAGTTTTGGACCATAGCAGGCTCATAGTGAATAATCACTAAAAAGACTGTAGGAAGACTCTAAGCATAACCTGAAAATAGACACTGACATGAATTACCTAAACACTCCATTTTTCTGCCAGACAATATTGTCCCTGTGGTACCCAGTTTTTAAGGGCCACATTCCTGAAGAATATGGACAAGTTTTATCTACCAGGCTTTTCCAAATCCTCCTTTCTCTTACTGTGGTGTGTTGCTGTTAATGCTCGTAAAGAATATATTTCCTTTGTGTGCTTTTCCTATCTTCAAGATATACATTTCTCTGTTTTGTATGAAACTCATCTATTACTGATTTTGGGCTGATCAAATAATTGATGATGATTGATTGATTTGTGTTTTACAGTCCATGACAAGGGATATTTAGGTAAGTATGGAACACCAATGAGTCAATTCCACAAACCTTCCAGAAGCTCTTTTACTTATATTCAGATAAATTAGTGGGAAAATATGTGAATTGGGGGGGGGGGGGGGGGAGGTATTTGCTATGATTCGTGCTATGATTATATCAAGTCATTACAGGAAGAAGTGGAGCTGGAGAGTCACCATACTGGTAATACGACAAGAAAATATGGGAGATTATATCCTTACTTGATTAGTTTATGTTATACAGCTATAGCCCTTGTCCTGAAGACAAATTCACAAGTATAAAGCACTGTTATCCCTAGGGAATTAAATCACATTTTTTTATGAATTTTCTAGTGGATATTCTTGTGCAAATTATGTAAAACATAGCTCTAAACTTAATTGCCTAAAGTATTTTCTTAATCTCCATATTCTGTTAATAAGGAATCAGGAAAATAATTAAGGCTAAACTCAATTTAAATATAGCAGATATCTGAGTTGATGCTATATGACTAAGCAGGTTGCATAGAAGATTTTAAATATTTATGAAGTAGCAGCAAATAGCTTATTGTACATGAAAACATAAAGAAATTCAAGCTTCAGTTAACACACATATAGTAAGCAGACCATTAGGAGTTAACAGCTGTAGGCTAGGTCTAAGTCAGTATTAGATTCACACATCTTAGCTTTTTCTTTTTCCAGAATCAATATCTGCAAATAATAAATGAGATCCCAAAGGGTTGAGTTAAGCTCCAACCACCACAGAGTAACTCTGCAATTGGTCATTGACTCAATAATGCAGGTGAGCTTCACACTGTAGAACATCTTTAGCACACTATAATAGAAAATTAATAGCGTTCAAATCAGCAGCAGGGTTACCCTAAGGATTACATAATAGCTTGGGTTAGAACAATCATCTAGCTCCAAGAAGTGTAAAATGTCATAAAACTAGAAAGAGATAGAATAGCTCCTACATTAGGCATAATTTGTGTAGTGTACACTGACTGTTTTAAAACACATTAAACAACAAAGATCCACATTATAAAAGTGTACCACTGAAAATACTGCCAACAAACCGCATTGCAGTGGTGTCCATGGGAAATATGAAACTCATATATCACTGTACTGTTAATAATAATAGAAGAATACCGAATTTACTTTACTACTGTACTAGTACAGAAGGTTTCATGTTAGCTACTGTAACACTGTAATAAAATGTGTAAAAATAACATGTCCACAAATGCATATGTAAAGTACTAATATCTGCAAACAAACATAAAATAATAATAATAATAAGTGCCTTAGCCTTTTCCCAATTGCAAATAAAATTGCAACTTTTCTTTACAGACTGTAAAGATTCTTTTATGCTTTATACCAGGTCATCTACGATAACTACTTCGGAATACGCTAAAGCAAGTGTATGTATACTCAGTAACCAATCTCTGTGCATGAAAGATGATATGAGACTAATTTACAACAGATTAATATGGTAGCAACCCAACAGCATGAGGGACTAATAAGCACCTGGAGACAAAAACAGCATTCTTACAAACCTTAAGCAACATCAGAAAACTTCTCCACTGCACAGCACAAATACCTATCTCCCTGAAAGAAACAATAGACTGCATAGCATGTAATAGAATATCAATTATTAATTTAACCATTTTTCAGTACTAGGGAACACTTTGGACAGTTAAGGGCCCAGAGATAAAATTGAAAGAGATTTGATTTCTTAATCTGTGTAGTACTTGAGGACAGGTAGACACTACAGGCACTATTTCTCAACAATATAAACTAAGGTTTTGCTACTGAATTAAAATTTAAAAGGAAAATACTTTCCACAATATTTTGAAAAAAAGAAAAACATAACCCCCCCCCCCAAGTCATTACATTAATTCAGTTCATTGACTAAATAAAATACTGACTTCAGCTTTTCCCAGTTCAGTGCTGAACTACAAAATATACTCACTACACGATGCCGACTGTCCCATTTCCAACCAGAATTTGTATATTTCCATTGCATCTCTCAAACTTTCTGCATAGGTCTCTGCTGCTCCAAATTTAAATAGGACTTGACACACATATCACGGTCATTATAAGATCGAGCTCAGACTTACCCACGGGCTGCCACCATCCCATACATCGCCATAGCAAAAAGCAGCTTGTGGCATTCCCCGCAGGCTACTTGTCTTACTTTTCAGAGGAGTAATGTCCTCACCCAGCTTGGCACCAGCTGTAGGAATAAAAGATCGGTGTGGAGAATAAAATCCTCTGCTGCTCTGGTGCCTTCCCTGTGGCTCTTTTTCATAGTGACTTGTGCCATACACAAAATGGCACCTCTCTTTCAATGCGGAGAGGTCCAGGCTTTATATACCAGGCATGTGAATGTGAGTATACCACAAAACACTAGTTCCTTATCATGCGCTTGTTAGCTTGTCCAATCTATGGCAATCACTTCGGTCCCAGGGGTTGAAAGACACAAGACGCAGGGAAAAAGGGAAGCAAAAGCTGAAGAAAGATCAATACTGCACTGTGAAACAAGAAGTGTAGGCTATTTACTTTTCATTGATCTGATGATGCAGGAGAAACACCTCAGACTGGCATTAAATTGAGGGAATACATCTTCTGTGTTTTTTCACCTCAAGGTCAAGAAAGAGCCAAAAAGAAATTAGAACAAACAGAAACTAATCACAGGAGTAAAATAAAACTATTAATCCACATTACAAATCCACATGGAAACATAATTAAATATCAGGCTGAATAAGGTTCACAATAAAACAAACACTGCCAGCTCTTATCAGATTCAACTTGCACCTGGACCGACTGCAAACAAACAAGTAACTATATGAGGCAGGTTAAAACAAATCAAACTTTAATGTTAGTGAAGAGGCCTCTTCTAAAAAAAAGCTTAAGATATGTCTTCCCGCATAGAATTAGAAACATCTATCTGACCCGCGTCAAAGGCAGATGTACATTTTCACTTGCACTTCTCTATTTAAACAAATATAGTTTTACATTTTCTGGGGTTCAAGGGAAGGGAAGGACATGCTTAGGCTACTGGTTTACCCTACCATAAAATATATAGAGAGTACATATATTTGTACAGAAATTTTAAACATCCTGGTATGAATTTGAAGGTTTGGAGGTGAAAAAAAAATAATGAAAAAAACCCCCACAACTGGATAGTTCAATTCTGCACACGCTAATGTAGCACACTTAAGTGAAAACACTACAGACCACTAAACCTTACTTTCAGAGACCAAAGCAAAAGACCAAAATGGCTGGAATTAAAACTCTGTAACAATTTATTAATCAACCTCCAAAGTTTATTTAGATGTTTGGTTAGAAATTTCCCCAAATGAGATCCTTATCAATGCTCCTTAACCTGGCAAAGCAGACATTACTTCAAAAACCATAAAAGCAACTGAGCTTTCATAAACCAATGTGATCCCCGTATTAACTTGTGGAAGTGAAAAATAAGTAAGTTAAAGGACCACCTCCTTCATAACTAGTAGAAGTGCAGAGGGAGTTCTCCTGTGGGAGAGCAAATAGGAGTTTTGTTCTCTCCAAAAACAGGAAGAAAACAATGATGTGGGATGCTGTCTCACATAAAAATTGCTGAAAAATAAAGGAAATAAATATAGAGAAGCTAAAGGAGTCAGAGAGAAAGAGGAGGTTGTGTCCTATCTTCATTGCTTATTCATACAGAGTATAGGTGTAGACCTTCTAGACAAAGTAGAAAATAATGCCTTAAAAAAGAGGTGTGGAGTTCAGACTGTCTATTTCACATTCAGGGAAGAGATCAGGACTGGTTTCACTGCAAATAATGCTTGTTCATTCTTAGTGGTTCAAGGCATTAGTGTATTCACAGTTTAAATTCAAAGCTTTCTATTGCTAAAATAAACCATCACACTCGTACGTTGGAAAAAAAGAAATGTGATTTTGCTGGGTGTGGCATCACAACTAGAATCCAACCAGAAAGTAGAGGAATTAAAAGCAGTAAAGTGCATTACAGATTGCAACTATTTCATTAATATTTTTGCTGTTACAACATTTATAATTTTACCAACAAACCCTATGTAAAGAAAAAATAAAAAAAAAAATAAAAAAAATTGCAAATGTGCCTAGGTTGTGCTATAGGAAAGAAATTTGAAAAAAATTGTCATGGCTCATGCCCTGGACTAGAAGTTAGAAATACACTGGAAAATACTTAAAATTATTTCCGTTGCTAGTGAAAAATTCTGTAAGGTTTTTATCATCTGTTTAATGTTAGTAGAGATCCTTTAAGTTAAAAGTTATTGATGGAAGTTTGCACTGACAAGAAATGCTCAGTATGCAATACATTTTTTTTTCCTCCTCATTTGCTTCCTGTTTCTTTTAGTGTTGGATTGCAGTTTTTGTGGTGAATGTCTTCTGTCAGTGTAGTTTTCTTACATGGGATTCAGTTTTAAGACCTAACACCTCAAAATAATTCTTACAGCACTGTTTCCACTTGCTCAGGACAGGGTTTGCCCTGAAGCAGATTTGTACTTACTGCAGAGTCCAGCACCTCTTCTGGGATTAGACATCAATTTTGATGGGGGAATCCCATCCATATCTCCTTTTCTGAGATTTTCCAGAGATTTTCTTCAAGTTAGGAAACACCACAAAGGGGCATTGCTGTTCCTATTCCAGATTGAAGATAGCTTTCTGTTTGTGTCCAGCAGTGTCTGTTGGTCTAAAAAAACCTCACATCTTTGTAAAACTTGCCTATGAAGAAACCTCAGTCCTCAAGCTGAGCACAAGTTGGGAACAACTGCTTCAAGTTAATTTTCCAGAAATATTTAAATGAACTGTTTTCCCCAAAACTTCCCCTTTTTTTTCCTTCTAGTCTTTTGACGGTAAACAAAAAACCAAATCCATCAAAGTTTACACAAAACAGCATCCTCCAGGAGAAATCTTGCCAGAACAACGAACGCAGCCTGCCAACACAAGACAGCCATTAAAACACACACAGAGGTCCCACACTGAGACATATGTTAGCAAATGCAAACAAACCATGTCAGTGAAATCATGTGCAATGCACCAGAACTTACTGACACAAATAAAGGGTAGAAACCGGTATTTCCAGATAAGCATTCATCACAAGGCAATCAATCCCTGTCTTGTAGACCAAACTTCTAATCAAACCTGGAGAATATCCTAAAATGATTAAGTTAAAAAGATGGGAATTAAAATTCATAATTCTGTTCAACACTGAAAACCACGAACAGAGATCCAAATTTTAATGGTATGTAAATCCGTCCATACCCTGCCTGCCTTGTGCTAATCTTTCATGTCCCCTCCATCTTGTTATTTCTCTTCTTCAAGCATTCCTCTCCCTTCACTCTTCCCTTTCTTACCACTGTCTTGTACGGCAGGTATCAAACTACCCTCTTTTTTTCAAATTACGTTATTAACATAACCAAATTAAAACAAAATGACTGGTTCTTTACTCCTACCTAACTTGAAGTTTGTTTAGTTTTGTGCCAATCGCAATAAATGGCTTCAGTACTTGCTTTTTTGTATTTGCCTCTGTGGTCAATGGAAGCAATTTATATCAAGCCATATTTCTCTGTATTTTTAGATTACCAAATGGCTTCAAACCTGTAACCAAGCTTACATTCTGGCTAGTGAGATTTTTCAGCAAAATGCACTGGCAGTTGTAATGGTCTCACTGTAGTCCAGACAAAGAGTTTCATATCAGATCTTTTCCTATGAATTTTAAAGTTATTTACTCTGAAAAGCTTCTCTGAAGTAACTATGTTTGCAGTATTGCTTTAATATTTCTTAGAAGAAGGTAACAGAAAGATAATTTATATATTTGCAGCTATTTGAACAAACAAACTCTTAGGTTTTCTAAGACAATACCATTTTGATTAGAATTGTTTAATAAATACTGCTGTTCAAACAAAACTATATTAATGTGCAAAACAATTAGACTGAAGTAAAATTTTAATCAGTTTTTAAAAAGTTATCTTCAAGGTAAAACATAAATCCATACAGTTAAAGACTAATCAAACTACTGCTGTATTTGAAAAAAAATTTTTGAATTCTTTTGTAATAGATGCTTTTTTCCACCTATTTTTTCCTAGTATGTTTCAGGCAAAACAGTAAAAACACAGAGGTTACAATAAGTAACCTTCTCTTTCCCACCCATGGACTTTTGAAGGCTGTAAAATTTTCCAAATCAAAGGAAACAGCTGAATTATCACAGCTAAAAACAAGTGAAGAAAAAACACATATATGCAGTTTGTCACAGTTTATAATATGATGGATAGTAGGGCAATTATTTTATATACATAAAAAGAAACAGTATGCATGTGTCAAAACATTTACACAGCTTGCAGGTTATTCATGTACATTATGAAAATGAAGATTTTATAGCAGGCAATACAGTCTAGCATGTAAAAACAAAGAGAAAAAGAAATCTTTGCCTTAGCACGAGACTTAATAACATTAGAATTGCTGGAACTTTTCATTGGGCATTTTAAATATGATCCTGTTGTTACAAAAGCTATTGTAAAGACCTTCTTTAGTTGTATAGGCTTGTGAAGTCTTGAGTTTTCACATGCATTTTTTTTTCGGTCCTCAATTCAAAGTTCATCTCAAGAAGAGATTTATGCTTTGAGCTACAAGATCCAGTTCAGATTTCACTTCACTCTGTGACTTCTGTCATTGCTTTTTCATTTTTCCCTTTGAAATGCTGGCAATAACTGAACAAGTCAAAAGTAAACACATTCAGAACAAAAAAATATCATACTGCAAGAATTCTACACCAGTTGTATATGTACTCTTTGTGAATCAGTAAAATAATAATAATGCAATGCTAGTTTTATATGAAATGTGTACAATGCAAAAGCCAATTTTCTCAAATAATTTTGATGAAACATTCAAATCCTGTAAATCCCAAAGCAGTATAAGTAATTTTTCACCTGAAGAAGCTCTGCTTTTATTTCTGATTATAACAAACTAGAGATTTCTTTATATATATTTATGTATGTCTGTATTTATATATGTGTGTATATATATATAATGAGACAAAATATAAAATAGTTTTTCAGTTGGAAATGTTCTTTTTTAGTTTTTCAAAAAAAGGTAGTCAGCCTTGCACCTACTGACATGCTGTGCATACCCACACAGGGAATTAGTGCCACATATCTGTTCTTCCACATGATTTAATGCATTTCTGTTTCTTTACTCATAAACCAGCCTGGAGACATTTCTGTTCATAAGGTGGTACTGCTTTTCTACCTCATTCAGGATCATAGGTAAACTGAATATCTTTATGAAAGTCAAATACAAATAATAATGCTCAACGTAGTGATAATTTATTAACAAAAATCTGAAACGCTGCAGATCCTGCACTCTACAGAGCACATGTAGAAATATTATTTTTGCTTCTAGTACCTTCAACACTTGAGGACAAGTACAGTGGAAGGACTGAACTCTTTATCCCCCTCCTGGCCATATAGAAAATGGTGGCAGAAAATGCTACTCTTCTTCCTCACTGATGTTTAATTACAGTCCATAGATACTATGTGAGAACTGGCCACAAAAACTACAAAAGGAATATAAAACATATACTAGTTGTGAAGTGGTCTATGCTCTGTGATGCCTCCAATTAGTCTACAAATCACACAAATGATCTGTTATTTGGTAATGGAATCTTCTCACAAATACAAAGGACATGTTGTTCAAGCCATACTATGAATGCAACAAGGACCAGAGACTCAGCTGGTGATGGACAGTATCATTGCATCCTTCATTATGAGACCAGCAAATATCACAGGTAACCTTCTGGACAGTAAAAGGTCCAGAAGACAGGGAAAAGAAGGAAAAGGGAAAAAACAACAGGGAAAAGGGGAAAAAACAGGGTAAAAGGGGAAAAAAAAGCTTTCTCCTTGATCCTTCCTTTACCAGTATTTAGAACAACTGAACTTACAGAAGTCCCTAACATGGAGCTACTCCTTACCTGCTTTGGGGCTTGAAGACCTCACTGGCTGACCATGAGTTGTCTGATTCTGCCCAACTCTCACCCAAGAAAAGAAGACTACTGCTGGGTTAGGGATGGTTGGGAGGGCATCTACCTCCAACTTCTTTCTTTCCCCTGCAGCTGAGAACTGAAAGGCCATGCAGATCTTCATCCCTGGGGATGAAGAGGACAGGAGAGGCATGCAGCATGGCTCAGAGTGTCACAGAGTGGGGACATTGTTATGAGAAATATATGTCATAACATACTGGAATTTAATTCTGCTAATAGCTGATGTGTACTCTTCAGGCATGTGATGGTGTGACCCTTTTGACTATTACCAGGTTTGAGGGAGGTGAAAATTGTTTGGTAAAATAATTGAGCTTTGGGTATTTGATAATTTGTCAGAGTCACTAACCTTCTTTGTGCTTGAAGGGCCAGCACATGATCTAAACAAAACATCTCAGTAATGTACTTTCTGATACCTAAGTTGCAAGATAAGTGGAAAATATAGAATGGACATCCTCTAAGACAGATGCATCCATGTCGCTCTTCCAGAAAACTCACTTATGACTGATTCCTGGGCAGAAATTGAGTCAGAGGAGGTCTTGGTCAAGGCTTTACAATGACAAGGAGTGCGATTACTGGAGCGCTAAAAATCAAGCACTACTCCAAATAAGCCAACCTTTTATCAGAAGAAAATGATTTCATTTTGTCTCCAGGAGCAGCGAAAATGTATTTTTATAGAAGATGTTTCTAGATCAAATCGCAATAATTTCATTTGTTCTAATTTTTCAGTTTAGATAACACTATCCTCCGTAGTGCAGTTACCACTTAGGCAGAGTAGTAAATATTATACAAGGAAAGTGGAGAATAGACTGAACGGCATAAAGCAGAAATGAAGTTTTTTATGCATCCTACATGGCTGCAGATCCCTCTCTGCTCTTGTTCTGTGAGAGTAAGTCCTTGGATTTCCCTTGATAGCACAGATATAGATTTTACGAGTATGATGAACAGTGGTAAAGTTATGAAGAGCTGAGAACTGTGCAGATAGCCAGCAGGAACAAATGGGCAGATTCACACCTAGAATCTGAGGTGATTTGTGTACCTTGAGTGGTAAATATGATGTGCTGCATGGCCTTGAATCTTTCAAAAAATAAAATTAACAAAATAACCCATTTAAGTAGGACTCTCTAACGAAAGTAGGATGGAGAAAACATTTCTTTCTCACTTGAGAGAGTTGTATTTGTATCTGAAGGCTATGAAGTAAGAATTCATTTTTCCTTTCAAAAATAGAAGGTAGAAAGTGATTATTTTGTCTTCAAATGTGATCAGATGCAAACCCAACAGTGCTTCCTCAGTGATATATCAAGGGAAAAAAATGCTCCCTGAGACTTCAGAAATAACTTCAGAATATAAGATTGGACTTGGTTTGTCTGAAATAGGAGAATTTGAAAATTGTAGTGTAGTTAAACACCTCTTTTTGGCTTGACAGCACAATAATGGTTCTTTAAAGAGCTACTTTGCAGTATTAAATTAAGCTGTATGTCTGGAAGGAAGATGTGGCTCTACAGAGTCGGATGCCAAGAGCATCCATCCCTTTTAAAGCAATGGGCAATTTCTCAGCTATGCTCTCTTCACACCAGTCGGTTGTCATACACGGTTGATGAAGTAAGCCACAGATTTCCTTGTCTTAGCATAAGAGAAGGGCTGAACTCCTCAACATCCTGTGACTGACACAGGTGGGATGACAATTCAGCTTGTGAAGCAGTCAAGCACTGGGAGGAATATCCAATGAGGAAAAAAGAGTCAGCAAAGCTGCAGGAAGAAGTGCATAAAAGGTTCAATTTTGCATTCAAACTTTGGGATGTTTGTCAAAATATAATCTCAGGTTTTTGTCCTTCTGTGATAAATTAATGCATATCAGCTCTTGGAGAGAGCACAGTCTATTTCGAATACAATCTTACACTAGTTAATAATGCAGACAGAGGTTACAGTGCAGTAGGCACCTAATTTCCACAGTCATCTGAGGTCTGTATGATTTTAACAGTTCTAAGAGATTAGCTATATCAATTAATTCTCAGTCTTATTTTCCTCAAAGTTTCTTGATGTCTGAAGTTAGCAATATGAATAAACTCATATTTCCATAATTTGTGTCCTAAAATTATAATGGAAGTACACTTACAAGCTTGTTCTTTAATATTTTAAATAGCCAAATTCTGTTTCCTATTAATACACCATTTCTTTCCCTAAAGAATATGTAAGTCCATATCTCAATGTTATGGTTTTAATCATTTAAGATGGTAACAACAGGCATTGAAGGAATATATAGTGGTTTGCAGCAGAAGAATACAAAATCTTTTAAGGTTATTAATCATTGGGTTACAAGGTGTTGAAATAGATAAACACTTTTTTTGTGGATATGAAAGATCAGTGCAGAAAACTTCAGAGGATGCAGCTTACGTCAGCTTTGGAAACACATGCCTACAATCATGTCTATACTGCTCAGTGGGACAGGGTTCACCAGTCTTTGAAACAAGAGAAAGCCTACCTGCCATTTAGTAGGCAGTATCACAAAAGTTTATCATCAGGGTTGGTGTAGCCATAGCCATAGTCATAGCCACAGCCATGCTGCCTCTGAGCCTCCAGTTAAATGAAGTATCCTCCCCTAAACTTTCGTGCCATGCAGGCATTAAACAACATCTCCATTCTTACAACTTGATGACTGAATGATACATTAAAAGTTCTCGTAATGCATTATTTCTTATACAAGTAGTTATTCAAGCATTTCATCCAAGATGCCAGCAAGTACCCATCGCAGAAAAAAAAAAAAATAAAAAAATCATTAAACATTATTTCATCATCTACAATCAGAATTTTCTGTTTGTAATATCTAGGGTAATCTGTTTTTATACGAGTTGTAAAGCACACCAGAGTCATTGAGAATGGAAGGATCTGATAGATGTCAAACAGATCATCTCTTGTGTTGCCTGGAGTCCCAAAAAACCTAAACATGAGAGTATAACATCTAATATGGTGAAGGAAGACTAATTCTGGCAGAGTACTTTGAGTAACAGTGGTGGAAAGAGCAGACTTTTGTAGTGACAATTACAAACTCAGAAGGCACTCCAGGTTAAACCTCTATTTTAAGGCTCAGTGAGCAGCAAGGAAGACATTTGGAACTGAGGATTTTCATGCTTGTTCACAACTAAAGACATTTATTCCACATACTTAATGATGCACTGATGAGAGATACTTTACTTAAAGCTCCTGGAAATATTTAAAGTCATTGGCCTGTTTGAGAAGGACAGAATTATTGACAATAACAGAAGAGGATGATTGTCCAATGCAAAGTTTGTAGATTTGAAGAGGAAAAATCAACAGGCTTCTCAGTCTTCATTATGATAACCAAAGCATAAGAAAGGATAAAACTTTCATCGTAGACAAATGAGCTGTGATTCATCTTATTGAGAACACTAAGCAAGCCAAAAGGCTCTGGATTCACCACACTCCTATGTTGACATCCCATTACCCAGTGCAGCTGAAAGAGTCCAGAATCAGATGGCTTATAACTAGGCATACGAAAGAAGCAGATTACAGTTGATTGGAGAAAGCAATTGTCCTGGCTTGGAAGAAGCTTCCTGGTCACGACATCAAATCAGGACTCAACGGCTTCCACTGCTCACAGAAACAATAGCCATCCCAATATAAAGTCCTGAGAGAAGAGATTTAAGCCCAAATTGGTTTAAGATTACTTTATAGGTAATGTAGGATACAGAAAGAACGAAAGACCAATGGACAAGGTAAGATTTGCAGGACCTGCACATATTGAACAAATAATTTCTGCTGCATGTACATTTCTTAGTGCAATTAGAAATATCACAAGAATCATGGCTTCAGCAATACCCATTGGAAGAATGTTTCAGAACCTAATTTGAGACAGTGATTTTCTTTTTTTTTTTTTAATACACAGTCAGCATTAATCTCCCTAACCTTAATTTCAGCCTATTATGCCTGATTATTTCATGTGTTATTGCATTATGTGTTATACTACTTCCGTAAAAATTCTTATTCTCTTGCAAAAAGACAGACCTCAAAGCATTATTTTCATTCTTCTGACCTATCTTTGTAGCTGTGGCTGTTTTCTAGAAAAATTGCTATGTAAATTAATTTTAATTTATTTTATATACGTGAATATAATGAAAATTATACATGTCGGCAAAGAAATGGTAAAAAGTTTTATACTGTCAAGAAAAAGAATAGTTCCAACATTCTCAATTATTTTGTGATTACTAGTATTTCATTTTCTTTTAAAAACCTCCCCATCATTATGTCATGATTTAAGACTTTTTATGAATTAAATATATATTTCCGGACAATTACTAGGTTCATTGTTAATCTAAGCCCATCAGCCAGCATGTCTTTTATCATATTCATTCCAGGAACCAGATTCAATAATGAAAGGCATTGCATGGTTGGACAGTTAGCAAACAGGGCATATTCAGCACACTAATTTAAATAGTGCATATTCTTTTTGCACTGAGGGAAGATGGCTAGACTAGACAGCTCACTAGATACAAGGGCCCAGCTGACCTCGTAGATTGTTAAATTAGTAAAAATCAGAGTAGTGTGGGGAACAACAATCATGTTTGAGATGCTCTGGTGATGTTTAAAGAGGTGCAACATCTGACAAAAATACTGTGCATGCCTTTATGAGTTACACAGCATTAGGAGTTTCTCTACTTTTTTTCACTTGATCTGATTGCAAACAAAGGGGAAAAAAACTCAAAATACTGCAGTGGTAGAAGAGATGTACATAGAAGAATTAACTTGCCTAAGGTTCTACACAGCAGCAGTCATCTCAGTAGTCTGCTAAACTTTGCTCCAAACCATGTAATAATCTAAGTCTTTTCTGGCACCAAACAAAAGTTAAAATTTTGCTGTTAATTGAGATAATGTACACACGTTATTCAAGAGGTAACTACTGCTGACTTAAGAAATTATGTTTATAGTTTTATGTTGTGTCTCAGTTCCCGTACAAATTAGAAAATAACCTAGCCATTATTTTACAAGGAAATGTTTTCAAATTAATTTTAAGTCACATTATAAAAGTATCTTTCTCCTATTGCACAAGCTTGACTAATACTGACTGGATTTGTAGCCAACGGTTAACCACTGCAGATGTAGATGTAATCTTTGTGCCCTCTTTCTGGATAAAAGACACTTAAGGATAGGCCCTTCCCCTCAAAGCATACTCCTGTCCAAATTATTCCTCACAGGTGACAGC
>NC_134204.1:85414517-85422017 GCF_964188355.1 Buteo buteo | reverse complement strand
CTGTCTTGATTTACCCTTTGAAATATCAATCCACAGTTCTCTGAAAGAGTTCAAAGTTGGTGTTGCCTTTTTTTTCAAAATGTGAGCTAAATGGAATGAAGGGCACGTGGTATAAAGAAGACTCTACGTACACAGCAATAGGTAAAAACTAGTTGTGTGATGTTTTCTGCACTGTTTTTACAGTTTAAAAATTGAAGACCATGAAGGTTCATGAGATCATAATTTAAAACAAGTTTCCCCTTAATCCACCTTCCAGCCTTTTTGTCTAGACCCTCAAGACATCATCAGAAGAAAACTTTGTGCCACCGCCTCTTACCACCCCCAGCCCCAACTCTACCAGAGATACATGAAAGGTTGCCAGCACATCTCCAGAGACACAAACCTGGAGCCTCCACACCAGAATGCTACACTTTCCACCCGACTTACTACACACCCAGTTACTGAAATTTAATAGGTCTGAATAAACAAAGGAAGACATTTGGGCACGTCCAGGGAGAGAGCTACTAGAAACTGTGCTAACACCTCATTCCTTCTCTCCCTGTAACTCCCACACCTCCCTGCTCCTCAAATGTCAAGCATCCTCCTTCAAAGTGACCAGCGGACTTTAATATTTTGCTTGCATCCAGAACAGTGATTCCCATCCATAATGGATGGTAGGAGCATCACAATTCCCAAATCAAAAAAGCAACAAAAACATGGCATTCACTGTCATTTACCAAAATAGGACAAGATGAAACTTTTAATTCAAGACATATATATGATCGCAGCTGGTGCAAGTTGTCCAGAAGTTGTCCAATAGTTTAGCTGTTTATTTTCTTTTAGGAAGGGAGAAAACAAAGAAAAGCAGTGCTAGCCATCAGGCTTCGGTTCAGCAAGATTTAACAATGTATTTAAAGTTACCTAGGCACTTTTCCAGAGTTCCAGGGAATACCTGAACCTAAAAAGCTCTGAATGTGGAGTAAGAAACACAAAACCATTAAGTAAATCAAAGTTCATACTAAATGTAAGCAGTGAAAGAGTCATCAGAAATAGCAGTCACCTCTTTCCAGATGTTGATCATAAACTGAGGAAATAGTTTGCAGTGAATAATGTACTCCAGTATTGTAAGGTTTGTAAGAAGAGGTAATACTTCTTGTTGGGTAGAATGATATTGTTAGGGGTGGAGGAGGAAGAGAACAAACGTCTCAAAGTATTCATTTTTCCAACTGTATCAGCTCGTTAAGTAAGACAGAGAGCTAAGGATATTAGTTCTTTCTAAAAACCCTCCCCCTTTTTCTTCCAGAGACTATCACAGGTACAAAAAAGGTGTTATGATTTTTTTTTTTTCAGTAAAATCTAACAGTGTTAATTTTATCAAACTCTTGTCATTTACAAATCACAGGCCAGGATGCTTTTGTTAATAGTTCTGTAATGCACTCAATTGTACACATGGAGAATAATGTACAATTGAGACATCTCATAAATCTATATTCTATAGCCAGAGTGGCAGAATATAAAGAGCAATGTTGGTAACAGGCTGTTTTCTCAATACCCTTCATTTCAAATACCCATACTGTTACGTGAAGCTGTTTCCTGGGATATTAATACAAACTATCAAGCAAGAGATACAAGCATTAAGAATAATATTGTCCATATAACATTACTGTTAACTTATAATCTTTAATGAGTTTGGAGCACATTATATGATGCATGCAAATATCACAAAACTATGATAAAAATTAGCAGATAGACCATTGAGAAGTCTGGATAAATATGAAACTATATATATTTAGGCAAACTGTAGTGTCAGTTTTGAAATTAACCATGCTGTATGCATTCTGTTGCACACTCTCAGCTTGATACCTCTTGAGGCTTCAACAGGCAACATCTAATAACATGAGGTGCTGTACCTCACTGGCCTTAGATAGTTATCAATAGCTAATAAATGCCAAGGACCTGCCCCTGCTGGTTGATGGAAAAGGTAATCAAGGGTCAATGAGTGCTAAGAATCACATTAAAGTACTCCACTGCTTGCTAGATTACTGAAGGTTAAAAATGGAAAATTTAACTCTACCACTAAAAATGTTAAATGTACAGTGTATTTCCAAGATCACCATTATTCACAACTCTTTGCTGCTTCCACAATGTGTTTTACAAGAAAAGCAATAAGCTTGGCACAGGTTCTTCAAAATTGAGATGTTTTATATGGAAATGGAGATAATTATGTAAATATGGAACTTTTCTGCTCTGTATTTATAAAAAATACGCACCTTATCTAAACCTCTAACTTAACACAAAGATTACATTCTGACAGCTTTTACCTGCCATAGGTACACAGCTTAATGAGAAAATACTTGTGATGGCAAGCAGTGTGATCAGGAAGCTATGCCCATGGTATTTTATCTGTTAGGCTTATGTGTTTAAATAGGGAATAATTTTTAAAAGGTCATTCAGACAATTCATGGTCATATGAAACAACAGAATCTATCTTATACTGTTTAAGAACTCATCAGGTTTGAGATAACACAGTTGAGACAAAGAAGAGAGAATAAAGAATCCTGTGAAATACAATTCAATTAGATAAAAGAGTTCATTTTTTCTAAAAGTAGATTTTCAAAGAAAGCTATTGTAATCGCCATATTACAGAAGGAAAACAGACACAGAAATAATGAAAACCAGAAAGTCAGCAGTATACAGAATTATTCTTGAGTCCCAAGCCAGATTTTTAAACATTGCAATATCTTTCCAATGGTTCAAAAGCAGGAAAAGATGCTTGTCTCTATTATATAATCTGAAAGCTTTAAAATCACAATGTTTATGGAAGCAAACTCAGTTTCACAAGTCATTCGTTAGGACTTTAAATCATTCAGATCACCAGCTGTGCACCTGAACACAAAACTTGCTCACAGTGAACTCCACGGCAACTGCCCAAAACAGGATGACAACTATATGTTTAAAAGTATTTTAAATAAGGAAAACTGTATTTACTGTAGTACTGTATTTACGTAAAAGCACTGTTTTTATCTACTTCATGTCTGTACTGTACATAACAATAGACGTTCTCCTCTGACACAGAAAATAATCCTTGAAGCAATGGTTTATAACCATCTGTAGTATTTAAAAAAACAGGAATTCTCTTGCTGTGGTGTACATCTGTCTTGACCAATACAGAGAGTTGGACTTCTAGTGGCATTAGTACTTCAACTTTCTACATGTATTTTCCATTGCTTCCTGACAAGAATAATAAAATTTGAATTATATACAGTGATTCCAA
Source organism: Buteo buteo (assembly GCF_964188355.1). NCBI lineage: Eukaryota > Metazoa > Chordata > Aves > Accipitriformes > Accipitridae > Buteo > Buteo buteo. The sequence goes on along the minus strand of NC_134204.1, from coordinate 85,418,764 downwards.
ATCCAAGCTCCTTTCTCCCTCTTGCCATGGAAATATCTATTTCTTTCCAGATATATCCACTCAAGGTACCAAAAATAAATTATATGGCTGACAACATGTGTATAGATTATAATTTTTTTTTCAGTTCTGCATAGACTTTGATTAAATTAACTGCAGCTTAACAATGAATAGACAAAATTAAAAAAAGGTGACGGAAACATGTTGTGTATTTTGTGTTACAAAAGTATACTTACAAATGGATAAGCATTGCCATTGAACTTTTCCATTTTAGTCCAAGGACTATTTGAAGACATTTTGCATTTCTCTGTCAGATCATGTTTGACTTTATGCCATTTATATATCTGAATGCAAAATGTTATCCTAAAGTCATCTAAGAGGTAATGGGTGTTTCCAGCTTTTATACCAAAGTGAGGAGATGCAAGAGCTCTAACAATCCTAGTCATTGACATTTACAACTATGGGTTTTGTTTTTAATACAGGGCACTGAGCAATGTACTTAAGGCATCAGAAAATGGTTTATAGCATACACTAAAGGTGAATCACTTTTTTACTAGATTTATTAGCTAGAGGAGCTGCAATCTCAAGAGGAAATTTAGCCGGTTTTAACCCAAGTAGTGCTGCCTCTTATAGTTATTTCCTTTGAAATTCTCAGCAGAACTCATGCATCTAAAATGTCCTATTCAGGGATGCTGCTTTTTTCCCCAGCTGGTTTCTGCCACCTTGGGTAATGGCAGAGTACTCATTAACAAACTAATTGATTTTTATTAATTATCTGTGGTGTAATCTTTTTCACTGATTTTTCCCCTAGTATCTAAGCTTATTAACTGCAAATACACAGTCAGTGTATAATTAGTCCTCAAGTAAAAGTGGACTCAATGACACTCATTGATTTTAAAATCAAATATGTATATATATATATGTATGAATATATACAAAAAGATACACTTTAAAGCATTTCCAAAATAAAAAGAAATTACTTAGAACCTATCACAAAATTTCAGGAGTGAAAAGAAAAAATAGGATAATTTAAGAATCCCCTCACATAAACTGACCTATTAATACATAATTCCCACTGCCACATTTAATGCACAGATTTTAAATAAAACAATGCTGAGTAGTACAGAGCAATAAATGCTATCAATATTATAATGAAATACTGCTGCCAGTATTATTGTTGCTTTTCAGGATTTTCTTCTGAAGATATGTAGTATGTAATTTATTAATTTGATATTAAGTGCTTTTAAACACAGCATCTGGATATTTGCACTGTTTTCTTACAAGAAAATGGTCAACACCTTCTGCACAAATCAGGATAGATATTTTGGAATATCTATCTGACCTTTATGAAAGTAATTTCTGTAAGCCCAGCCCAGTTTTATTAATTCTCATAAAAGGAAAAAGCACTTCATCTAGGCTGGCTTTCATATAATGCCTAATAAAAGACAGTGACAGAGGCCAAATAACAATTCCACATTTCAGCTGATTCCTCTTGGCTATGTGGCCATCAGCCTTTAACTGGGGGAAAAAAAAAAACCAACAGAAATAATAAAACCTCTTGTTGTTGCAGGCTCCATTCTTCCTTCATCCACAAGAAAGTCACTCATTAGGAAAAGGATTTAAGTCTTACTGAATAACACTGTCACATCTCTTTGTGGTGAACCAGACAGGAGTTTACGAAGTTATCAACAGTAGAAGAGGTGATTATCAACACTTTAAATGTCCTATGAGGTCTCACACACACTACAACAAATGGAATAATTCCCTGTAATTATTTCAAGCAACTAATTCTAACTCCTGTTATGTTTGCATACACCCATGATGAGTTCATGCTATATTTGAACAATTTAGATATTTGACTAGATCTCTCAAAACTGTTATAATCTCTTAATATTAGTTTGTTGTAAGTATTAAGCTTTCATATTTGACATTCAAACAATACAGTAATTGGTCAGACATCACATAGCAGTCTTTTGTTGTTTGACTCAACAAATGTGCAAAGGTCTGGTAGAACATGGTTAGAAATTTGATTTCAGTTTATATGCATGTTCACATAGACGTACCCCAAGAGCAGGTTTGTATAAACATATGCACCAATAAACACCATTAAACACAAAAAAAGAACACAGTGGTAGAACCATCAGATTTAAATATTTGACTGATTATTCACACAAAATTCTCCCAGAGTCCTAAAATCACTGTACACAAATTGTTTCACATTTCCTAGTTATTGCTGGCTAGAAAATCACTAATATTACTACAGGGAAAAAAAAAGGGGGGGGGGGGGGCTAGAAATCACCTCAGTAAAAATCCTTACTATTCTAAGTCAAAACCAGCAATAACAACATTTTATGTCATGTGTGCACAAGGAAGCAAGATTCGTCTATAAGGGCAGATTGGCTGCAGTGTGAGTTATGAAAAGTTCTGACCTGTAAGCTGATGGCATGTGAGGTTTAACCAATTAGTGGTAGCTTGACAGATTTTCACCATTTAATCCCTAACTAATTGTTAATAGTCTTTCTGAAAATCATGGATTCTTCCAGTGTTTTCAGTGAAACATTTTTTTTTTTTATGAATGTATGGTGCCTCTGTAGAGAAGAGGTTAATATTAAATAGAAAATAAAAATTAAAAGCTTGATCATAAACTGCGAAAGAAACACTTTAAGCAAGAAAAGTTGAAGTGCAGTAAGGTCAGTAAGATGGAGGAGAAAACTCAAATTAAGGAGAATTTTCCAATAGCGCAGCAATTCCTGTTCATCCAGGTAACAGATCCATGGTATGTGGATGTTGGGAAAAACCCAGTGCAATTCTGTCCAATCCACATATGGTTTATGCAACTCAAAGTGACATCTAAGATTATTACGAACAGAAAGAATTACCAGAAAGGCCAGGTTTCCTAGACTAGAGTAATAGCAATGCCTAGGTCACATTATTTATCTAATTTACACCTGTTTTGTGTGTGGCTGGTTGGTCAAGGCTGTCCCACTTCTCCACCTCCACAAACTTGTCCAGAATCACCCCACCATGCAACACAGGTGTTGTATTAAAAAAAATAAAGATTTTATGTTATTGTTTTAGTGTCATTAGCTATATAATCAAACAACAGGCAACAGGTCAAACAGCACCACAGTCACTATCATAATTTCTGGGGCATATTCCAGAATATCCCTTGTAAAAATTTGAGGCGAATTTTCAGCTAAGCCTTGTTACTGTATCATTTGAGGATGTTCAAGCTTCATGCAATTACTGGGATTTCTGAAAACGAGTTCTGCTAAAGTAAGTTATTATGACTGGAGTACATCTGGAAGATTAAATATTCAGTATATCAATAGGAACTTGTAAATGTCAGTTCTCCCCTCCCCATATTAAAATCTGTTAAAATATGCTTACTAAAGCATAACTAAATAACTGAAATAGTTATTACAACAGAAGAAATGCACTCCGTGAATTAGCCTTGAGCGAAAGTTGTTGCAACACTTCTAAATACCCATTTTTGTCAGTCAGCACTTATGTTCTTTTAATTCCTTACTTCACCCCACAAATCATGCCAGTTCCACTGCAGCAACTTTTAAATAAAGCTAAAAACATCACCCACAAAAATCTGTAATACATTAGGCCAAATTCTCTGTGTACTGTTAGACAGATAAAACAGAAAAAGTGGCATGTGACGGGAGAAATGCATGCAAATATCAACATACAAACCCCAGATGCATCTAGAGATAAAGTATCATACACTTTGTATGGCACCTGCTTTTCCTGTATTTTCACTCTGCTGGTTTTTACTGCCAGAGGCAAATTCTCTGTGTCTTGAATATTCAGCAGAAACTTTCCTTAACAGCTGAAACAGAAAAGGACCTTAGTCCTGCTATGCATGTGGAGGTCTTGGTTATTTAAAAACTTTTACAGCTATATGCTTCTACATAAAGGGCTCTATATGTTCCTTGTGCTCGTCTGAGAAAGAAAGGTGAACTCTTTATTCCAGCCACACTGACCGCCCCAAGGGATACAACAAGATTTAAAATGACACGATGCAAAAGCATGAACTCAACATTTAAACAGCCATAGTAAGTTGAAGAAAATTACCATCTTCAGCATTATTAGCTAAGCATCTTCCAGCATGGTTCTCCAGGTTAATATACATGCTGGGTATTGGAAATCAATCTGACAATCATCTCTATTTTGACCTGAGAGGATCTAAGCAGACGGAGGTCTAAGAGACATTTACGGAATATTAGGAGAATTGTACTGAA